>NW_022280673.1:0-19428 GCF_004355925.1 Anarrhichthys ocellatus | reverse complement strand
ACACACACACACACACACACACACACAAGGCTTACATTTCTGGCCATTAGTTGCAACACTCACGTTTTCACTGGGATGCACCAATACTGACTCAAATAGCTGGAACACGTTTCGGTGACCATGGGGCTGTTCTATTTACTTCAATTCTATAGAATTCTATAGAATATATGATTTCTTTACTGTGACGATAATTCCTGTTTAAGTTTTGACCAGTTTGCATTAAAAAGGTTTACACTTCCTGTTAATTTAGAATTTTTACCAACTTGCTGGTGTACGATTTATTGTTACAATAAGTTTTGATTTACAAAATTAGGAAAGCAATTTTGAAGTCATGGTTGATGTTGCCTTACATGTAAAATAATGATCCCAGTCTCTTCCACACAGTGAGGCATACAGCCTATTAATGAAACGCTGTCGGATCGGTACTCGTATCGGCCGACACTTGAAGCCCAGGTATCCTCATCGAGCCTGAAAAAGCCTGATCGATGCCTCCCTAACTTTGTTTCATGCTTCAGTGTATGGAAACAGTGTCACAACTGTAATTAATTCTGATCGATCAATAAATATATTTGTTTTGCAGGGCTGGATAATTTCACACGAACCGATTCCAAATGAGTTAACTTTTCAAGGAGAGAGGTTGGTTAGTAAAGAGTCGTGGGTGGAACGGGGAGATTATCTGCCTCTCAATGTGTCCTATCAGGTGCTTGCTGGAGCCCCATCTACTCAACAGAGTGAGTTACACACCTTGTCTGCCCCTTTTGGTGAAAGAAGAATTGATGTGATGGTCATTAACTTTGTGCAAAAATGATGTCCAAGACCATTGTACAAGCTGAAAATAAAATGTGAACTGTTACAGACTCATGGTAACCTCCTTTTCCTTTTGCGCCTATTGTAATTAAATGAAACACACCATTTCAGTATACGCTTTAGCATTTGAATATTTACCGTATATTATGTGTATTTACATGTCTTTATCATTGAATATTCGGTCACTTGTGTATTCTGCTCACTCACTAATAGCACACCGATCTGGAAAGTCAATTTGCCATCTTTGGTGGTAAATGCCCTTCATACCATGACAAGCTATTGCACTCTGTGTACTTCATTTACCAAACTTCATGCACACACTTACGTACGTAATCATTCACATGCACCCAAAGCATGCGCAGCCGGCCCGGCTATGTCAACAAAGCCAGGAGCAGCTTGGATTACAACACACAAAGAGAGAGAGTGACTTCATTCTCTGCTCAGGTAGACATTACTCCACTATATCGTTCCATTGACAATAGTTGTTTGCTGCTATATTAATGTTCAGAATGTTAAATACAGCTCCTTTAACTGAACTGGTTGGGCGCCACCATAGCTTAGCATGTCAATAGCTAGTTGGTGTTAGCTTGAGGTGTTAGCTGGTGATGTTATGGACAGAACGGTATGCTTTGTTGCCTGCTGAAGATTCTTTTGTAGGACTGTATTGAGTGTGTGGGTCCCAAACATGGACATGTCTGCTGTCAGCAGAGCTGCATATTTTACAAATGAAGCGTAAACCTCTGTATTAGACAAATATGAAGAAGTTAAACACATAATTCTGGCTGGAAGCAACACAGTCTATACTGATAAATGCAGGAAGGACTGTGTGAATGTGTTTAAATTAATTGATTTATAATATCACTGCTTCATTTAGGGCACAAGTAGATCCGACTATAATTTCATGTTTGTATTCTGTTAGCTTTTCAGCTGCAACCCGACAGGGCTAGTTTTGGTGCCCCTGTGCCCCAGGGCTAGTTTTGATGCCCCTGAGCAAATACAATGTAGATGTAAATTCTGATTATGTAGCTGAGTATCTACTCTTTGCTTTGGTGAGAGTAAGAGTCAAGGACAGTTTAAAGGTATATTAGATAAGGGTTAGAGAATAGAGAGAGGTAAGTATTAATGATGGCTTGATTACTAACTGCAGAGTGATAGATCATAAACATGAATTACCATTAGTACTGGGCTTCTACTGGAATGGTCACTCAACAGATGAATCTGGTTACATCAGTGAAGAGGAAGAAGGGCAGCTATCTAATCCCCACCTTGAAGTCCCTCTTCTTACAGTCATCTCCTGAAGAGCGCTCTTCCATGGTGGTGGTAGTGCTGCTGGCAGAGTTTGATGTCAGCTGGAGAGTCACTACAGCGGTGGAGATCAAAAGTGCATTTGCTTTGGAGCTGGAACAGGGCCAGCTGGTGGTCCTCCATGTTCCTCAGGATCAGTACCCTTCTCTTACAGGTGTAGTACTGTGTACAGGTGTAGGAGCACTACTTGTGTACTCTTTGATTCACATCTATGTCATGAGTGTCTGGTTGACGTGTGATACTGACTGTACAAAACAAGTGGACGTAGTCACCGTGTTGTCCCCATTGGTTTGTGAACTACTGTTTTGAAGCCATGAATTAAGCATTTAGGCCGTGGCCATCTTGTTTTTTTGGAACCAGAAGTGACACGAGTGGAGCTAAGTACAACCAAACTCTGAATGAGACATATTTAGGATTTGACTCTAAATGGACCATCATTTACTAAATGAACATCATGCTGTATTGAAGAAGACTTGAAACTAGAGATTGAGACCATAAACTCATGTTTACAATGTTTACTGAGGTAATAAATCAAGAGAGAAGTAGAGTCATTTTCTCATAGACTTCTATACAACCAGAGGAGTCGCCCCCTGATGGACAGTAGAGAGAATGCAGCTTTACGACACTTCAGCTTTGGCTTCACTTTTCAGAACTGGAGGTTGTAGCCTGAATACTGATACAGGTCTCTTTGGTTCTCCTGCAGGTCTAAAGAGGAACTACAACGATGCTCCAGAAAGGGTATCGTTCCGCCCCAAGCAGAACCTGGATTACTCCTTCCTGATCCACTACAGTGCCGGTCTTGGCAAATACTACCTCCAGCTGGAGGACGACGTCTCCTCTGCAAAAAATTTCCTCTCCACCATCAGGAAGCGCGTTGAGGAGCAAGAGGCGAAGAAGACCACCTGGGCAATGCTGGAATTCTCAGTCCTCGGCTACATTGGTAAACTATACAAAGGCCATCTTCCTCTCCTAGCCCGCTTCCTCTTCCTCTTCTACCCGGAAATGCCTTGCGACTGGTTAATGTCTCGTTTCCGAGATTTGCTGACACAAAGGGAGCCAATCATTTTCAAACCCTCACTGTTCCAACACATGGGGACTTACTCCTCGTTCCAAGGGACTTACAACAAGCTAAAGGACAAGAACTTTGAGGAATTGTTATACACCAATCCTTCAGCTGAGGTTTATTCTGATATGTCCACCTACAAGTAACACTACCCCAAACTGGCCTTGGATGCTGGTGAGGGATTTTTCTGGGGACGCTCCCCAGAAAACGGAACTTACCTGACTGCAGTGTTCACAGAGCCTGCAGTAGTGATGGGGATATTTGTAGAAACAGGATCAGAGGGTAAAGACCTCCTGGAGTCAGCTCAGGTGGAGATAGGCCATAACGTGATTACCACAGAGAAAGGGGAGAAGAGTTGTAAAGAGTTCCAGTCAGTGGGGACGTTAGAGAATGGGAGGTTTGAGAAGCTAGAGATAGACAAAAAGTATAGTTTTAGCTCTTCTTGTCTGAGGATAAAAGTCACAGCTGGGCAGAAGGAGTGGGTGATCATCAAGAAAATCAGGATCTCAATAAAGCCTAGTACAATTCCACACCAAACCTAGGAGTGATTTCTTTCTTCCGGCCAGATGAATATTTTTTTATTTGACCTGCTGGATCTTGTATGCAAGCTGAACATGTGACTTTTGTGCCTTGTTAAACATTCTCACTGACGTAGCAACATTCCAGTGCCTAATGAAATGGTGTGAAGCTGCTGTCAATAAGAAGATGTTTGTTCCTTTGATGAGAATTGAACATCACTGCTGATGATAATTTAGGTTATTTGTAAATAACAGTTATGGTGCTATAATTAGCTTCAGCTGTGCGTATTGGTCGCGGCTTTAAAACGAGATTAAGTATTAGAGGTTGTTCTAATTTTCTACCTCACGCTTGAGGCGTCCGAGGAATCCAAGGTAATTCCTTTCCAATCTATTTTGTCTCTTTAACAACATAACTACGTCAACAAGCGCTTGAGCAACACTTCAGCGGCTATTCTCTGACAATGTAGCTTGGCCGTTTTATAGCTTTTGTCGCTCGTAGTGTGAACATAGCGTCATACAGCGTTTTGCTGCCGATGATGTGTGGTGTTGATTTTGTTAGGTGGAGCTCAACCTATGCTCGGAGCCCAAAAACCGACAACCTACTCAGGGAAGGGTACCTAGCAACAGGGACATTTGAGAGGAGGCTGGCGGACAGGTCTGGAATATCTCGGTCAACATGAAGCTGTGTCATGCCCATCATGTGTGTTACGTCCTCTCTCTGTAGACAGCGATGCACTGTTGTTCCTCTCACAGCCTCACACCCTGGGATCGGTCCAAACCATGGAGGTTTCCCTTTGCTCTGATGTCATCAGTCCCATCCCCCAATCCCACGGCTGTCTTCTCAAATCGAGACATCTGGGACTCACAACCGGGGAGGTGATGATCTTCATTGAACAGTTCGCCATTGTGCTTCTTATTGATAAACTGGGATGCTGTGTCCTTGAACTTTGTGTTTTCAATTTTGATGTATAACAGGGTGTTAACAAAGAGGCACTAGTTTTGTGGACTTGACAGGGATTAGTTTGTTATTGTGTTTGCATTTTCATTTGTGTCCTTTGTGTGGTTGCTCCTTAAGTTAAGATAGGCAGCTATTTATTTTACTTGTATTTTCTGCACCTGTGAATTTAAGATGCATAGTAGAGATTGATTTGTTTGGTTGCTGATGTGGCACCATTCCATGGCCTTTTCTTTACGTGCCAACATCAGTTGATTTATCTGTGATTGTGGGTTTCTTTTCTGTATTGTTGCTTGTTTTTTGGGGTCCTTTGGCAATAAATGACAATCAACGCCTGATTACACCGGCTTGTCTTCTTCCCTTATCCCTAGACTTGACAGGGACATAGCGGTGGTGGGATCTTTTCTCTAAAGTGGCAGAAAGGAGGGAAGGCGAATGGGTCAAACAAATGCTATTTTTCTTTTTTTTAACTAGTTGTACCCAGTATGTAGGCTACATCCACACTAACACGTATTTGTTTTAAACGAATATCACGTGACTATTCACGTACACTGGGCGTGATGGTGCCGGTGTAAACAGGAAGTAGATTGGTTGTTTAGTTAAAAAAAAATACAATATCAAGTAGTCTTTAAGAATGAAAGGTCGTGTTTGATACTTAAGATCTAACTTTAAAATCTTCCTCTATGAACTCAAACAGACACATTTCGTGGAAAGTTTTAGATGTTTTATTTTTCAGACTTAGTTACAGCGCTGGGGGTCTTGCTCTATCTCTCACACATCAAATTTACTTTAAAATCAACACTTACACATAAAGGTTTACTAGATTATGGGTCCATAAATGTGGTCAACACACGTCTCACTCGATTTCATGTTTTCTTCCTTTACATTTTATCTGTGGACTTCACAATAATTGTGCAGAACAAAATAAGCATTAATAAGGACAGGAAAGTCCTCCGTTTTGTGTCCATCACCCTCCCTAAAGCCACTAACGTGACTTCAGATGGCCGCTCTGTAGGTCTGATAACGCCGCTGGTCACACTGCTCCAATAACAGCTGCTTCCTCTGTAATAATGCAGACTTTAACTGCACAACAGCTGCTATTAAAGACAACAAGGTCAGCAACACCTGTAATCAGTTGTCCATGTTGAATTAAGCTGGTAGTCGATCGGTAATCAATGCTAATGTTTGTGATCTTCCGGGTAAGGGTCACGTGATAGGAGTGTGACGAAACAGGGAAGGACACGTCATGACTGCTAAGAACCAATCAAGTAGCGAACGCGGATGTGGGCGTCATTGTTTTCAAACTTATCCGTTTTCGATCGTCCACACGACAAAGCAACTCTGGCGTTTTCAAACTTATCCGTCCTCGGGAGCGTTTTCAAACTCCTACGTTTTCGGTGCTCGAAAACTCCGGCATGGTGTGGACGCTCAGCGTAAACGTAGCAAAACATATCCGTTTCCAAATGGAAACGGAGTAATGTGGACATGGCCTAGTCTGTTCTCTGTTTCATTTTGAAAGGGTTTACTTCTGTTTTCTACCTTACCTGTGTTTCATCAGTTGATTCGTCTCTCACATATTGTATGTGTTTACTTTTCCTCAGTGGGAAGTTTTCTTAGCTTTTAGGACTGTCTCCTGTTACCTGTACTGTACTCCAGCTGCTGCCTCCTCAACTCTTGATCTGCGTCTGGGTGTAAACCAGCTACTTGAGATTGTGACACTGGTAGAATCCAGATCCCCCAGAGCAGACTGAACCCATGTAAACGTTCATTCCTGTCTATGTCCATTAGAGTCTCAACACCAACAGCTAATGTAGAATGTTGGCAATGGGGGTTGTGCGATATGTTGACATTATCAGAATTTGTGTGTATGCAAACTTTTACAAGTTATGTTATTTTAACTACTGTGGAACAGCAGTAAAGAGGCCAGAATACATTCCCCTACAGGGACACTTATCTTATCTCAAAAGGTGTGCCAGATTACCGGGCCTGTGCTGTGTTGCGTAAAGTGGCATAAAAGAATGTTCCCTTCCCTCCGGAGCCCCGATGACCGGCTCAAACAGACGATCACGTCTTGGTGTGATGCATAGATTACGAGTGGGCACTTTCTTTTGTCTCTCTCGTGATCCCCAACTATTCCATTACTGTGGGGACAAAAATATAATCTATATTCCACTGTAGATAAGTGCTTTCTTTGTTTATAGCCTCTGTAAAAAAAAATCATTTGTGATTTCAGAGACGTTTTTTTGGGCTTTATCAATTAAAACGCAATTTCCTTTCTCGACTTCACCGATGAGCTTCTCAATTTCACACTCGGCGCTTTTGAGATTCATAAAGGAGGACCAGGCGTATGGATGCGTCTGTGTGTACACACAGTTGTAGCTGTGAATCTACACACGGTTTTATGCACTTATATAAATGCATTATGTATCAGGCTGACAGTTTAGGACACACTCATACTGGAAGTTATTTGTATTGTCCATTGTTAAATGTTGAGTTGTGGAGAAGCAAGTTACTCTGCGAAAGCCATGTGGCTTTATAACGCTGAGTCATGAGTCACTGGGACAGGGACAGTGTGTGTTGCCATGGATTGAGCTGTGTGCAGGACTGGGATACAACTTTAGAAGGACCAGACCTAGAGCCTCGCAGTGTTCACTTTGTTCATGCCTCCATTTTGATTGTAAACTACAATTTTATTACACTCACAAAATGGGTTCATCTGTGCTCTCACAAAGTCCAGTCCACGATGGTCGAATGCAGTACACATTATCTCATTAGACTTGATGTAGTCAGAGTGTTCTTGGACAAGACGCTCATCATTGTATTTTCTAATGGAACATTTGCAGATGGTAAATGTGCACTAAAGGACTAATGTCCCCAGTGAGTGCTACAGTATATGGACAGAGAAAGCTGATCTCTTGTGATGTGTTGACTGTGCCTACATGTACCAGGAAGCAGAGATTATGCTATGTTACGCAAGGTCTCATCGTTTTTTTTGTCTGATAAATATATAAAAAATCACAAAATGTCAGTGGGGGAAATATTCCTACACATAAACATGAAAATAGAACCGTTCAGCTTGTTAACTCTTAAAACACATTTCATTCAAACTGGACAGAAACAAAATAAAACTCCACCAAACATGTCTTTTAGTCTCTCCACTGCTCTGACAATCAGCAACTCTGGGTGGTCGAAATAGATACATCATTCACAGAGAAAGACTTCATCTGGTTTGGTCAGCGAGGGACAACTAATCAAAGTGAAACCATAAAAGAGGTAGAAGACTAAGAGGAGGGAGGAGATGGGTGAACACAGGCAGTGTAAAAAGGGTAAAACACATCTGTAACAACAAGCTTTTCATGCTTTTTACCTTGACCTGTTGACCTTTCATGATTCGTGAGTAACAGTCAGACATGCTAAAATAACTCGACACTGAGACTGCAGATTTTTGTAGCCATTGGTTTTCATCCACTAAGAATTGAATGACGTTCACTGGTCTTGATGTTCGTCTTTGTGTCTCTGCTTGGAGGATGAGGGGGCTTCTCGGCTGGCTGGGTTCACTGATAGGGCAGCACCGTCCTGCTGTTCATCCCCATTGGTCTGAAAGGAAAGATAAAGACACGAAGATAAGCCTTTATTGTTCTCAAGAGAGGAAATTCAGGTTTTGCAGCAGCACAAACAACATAAATAAATACAGACCTATAGGGAAGTAAACAAATAAATACGAGGTATATACAGCTAGTATAAGAAGTAAAATAGAAATACAAGAGCAATTATGCTTAAAAGAAAATGAAAATCTAGGTTTGCCTTAACATTACACTGTAACTCTGATGACTGTCACACCCTTGAAACTCACGTATTGCTTTTGAAACAGATCTTGTGAAAAGATATGGCAGGACCAACATGTATGTTGAAGCTGACATTCGGTTTTGTTTCTGACCGGCCACTGAGGCAGGTCAGTGAACGTTTCCACCAGCCTCTCAATGCTTGTGTCTGCCACTTTTGAAATCTACGTAGAAGGCTTTAGAATTGTAGACAGTAGAAGTATGGAATATATCACTTAACTTAAGAATAATACTGCTAAATAAGTGAAAGCTATCTGCCATGGTGACGGGTGACCTGATACTTTTTACAGAAACTTACCTGCGTAGTGTGCGCGCCAACACCGGCCTGCAGCCTGTCTGTGTTTTTGCTGCCAGAGTGCTGTAGGTCAAAGCCCCAGGACTTGAGCCTATTGAGGCCCTCCACAGAGCGGCCTGTAGGGTTGATGTGGTGCGTCGGGATACGAGCAGGTAGGTCCCAGGTCCCCTTAAAGTCTGGCCATGCCTTGCCCCTCTTCAGAACACACACACACACACACACACACACACACACATACACACAGGAGTGGAGTCAAACATAGATTCACAATGAAAGCAATATTTCATGAAGAGGGGAAAAATAGGTTTGATATATTCTAACCTTCTTCACTCCTGGGAGCAGATGTCCTCTATTATCAGCAATGAAGGTGATGTGACCCTCCTGTGCAGCGGGTCTCTACACACACACACACACACATTTTCAGATGGCAATGCTACTCTTCAAACTACCAGGTAATATGAAATACAAGCAGTATAGCTAATACATCAGCAAAGTACTGATGTATGACGTTTAGGCTACCTCTTTGAATTGCTTCGGTTCGCACCAGTTCTGCAGCCTCTGCGGCTTGAAGGCGCTTTCATACTGAGGGTGGAAGTGAACACGAGGTCCGTCAGAGTAAAACACAACAGCTGAATGTGTAATGTCCCTAATTTGTATTTCTCAGCTCGCACAAAGGTTACCTGGTTTGCTGAGTACATGGACATGTCTGCATCTGTCTAGCATCTGCGTCTGTTTTTGTTGACTCGTTGCATAGCAACGCGATCAAACAGGCCTATCCTTTCCGGACGTACTAACGGCCAATGGGAAACTAGCACTGTGGCCAAATCAGCCACACTGAAATGTTAGTGCACCTATATACTGACATTCATGGTAAACGCATTCAAACGGCCCAGATCCAGAACTTTGCAAAGTTAGTGAAAGGATCGACGTTTTCAGAATACGGTGTCAACAAAGCGTATAAACAAATTGCATATATGGAAATAAGATTAATTGAACTACATTCACATCACGTTTAAAACAAGTTACCTGCATCTCGTGAGTTAAAGGGGAAATACAGCTAAATTATGTGTGGAATGTACTTCTTAGAAAAATTCTACTCGACACCAAGTGTAAAATCAATAATCAGGAGATTTATTCTTGCAAGAAGGAGCAGAGTTGTTTCACATACAGTTATGCGTCAAGCTGCTGCTCAGAGCTCTGTCTCTAAGTCCTTGTCTTTTATACACTGTGACAAACAAGATTCATAACATGGTATCGTGAAGGTTTGGACCAGTTTGAACCATCTTCTTCGGTTGACACAGCTGTCAATTGTGTGGCTGTGTGGGCGCCTGTCCTGGCGCGCACCTCCTTGAAGCGAATGTGATATCCGTCTTCAAAAACACATCTGTGATTAGCAAGGTCATGGCTATATTGAAACAGATGCACAGTCTGTTTCTAAGCATTATGGAAAAATACAAACCTTATGTATCATTCTGTATTTTTCTAACAGAAGTCTTTCATTGATTTGAGGGTTGCTGTGAAGATAATTATATTAACAATGAATAATATCTGACTGACTGATATTTATGTGTTGAGGACATTTCTGACCATATCCATATTAAATATCAAACATCTTAACTAAAAAAGTCCTGTATTTGTACCTTCTAATAGCTAATATCTGAAGTTTTTTTACTACACCATGCACTATAAGTTTCTAACATTGTTCAACAGTTTTTTTTGCTTTGTTTATAATGTAATATTTTGATAATAATGTAAAACATATTACCCTATGCTTAAAACGGTTTATTTACAATGTGCGCTGATTATTACATTATGGACTTTTATTACATTTAAATGATTACATTGTGCGCAGTTATTACAGTATAAGTTGCTACAACATGAAAACAGAAATGGAACATTTGGTTAAAGTGTATTAAAACTCAGAAACCTTGACAAAGCCTGCTTTAAATCAAACTGACTAAACGGCATGGAACCTCTGTCTTTTAAAGGTGGTTAATTTGCCCTTTTTCAGGTTCAGTGTGACAGCTGTTGCTAGGTTTAATGCCCAGTGCCTACAGATGGACACAGCTTAAAAAAGCAAATACTTCTGACTGGAGTTGCTGTCTGTGTTGATAAAAATTCCACAAAAAGTCAGTTTTTTTCCAATGCAACACTCTTATGTTGTTCGGGTGGTGGCCTTAATTACCTGTATTTTGCCCGATTTAAAAAAAAAGCTCTTAATTTGTACATTACAAATGTTTGATTTTCATTATTGATGTAGTCAGAGATGTCCTTAACACAATGAGTCAGGAATTATCAACAAAATAATTTTTATAGCACTTAAAATATTCATAAATGTATACACAGTTCAAAATAGGGACTTCTACTTTCGTAAAATATTTTAATTAGAACAATAATATTTTTTGACTTTCAGTAAGTCTGTAGTCAGAGATGTCCAAAACACAAATGAATCAGTCATTGTCTGGAATTATTGAGAAAACTATTTTCATAGCACCTCAACTATTCAGATAGTATAGCTATTTCTCTGTAGGAATGTAGGACATTTACTTTGTAAAAACTCTGTTTGTTACAGTAGAAAAATAAATGTTTAAATGGTTGATTTAGAGATATCCTGAACACAAATATATTAGTCATTGTTTGGCACTTTGAGAAAATACTTTTTATAGCACCTCAAATATTAATATATTAACTATTTTTTGGTAGAAATGTAAGACATTTACTTAAATCTCTTAATTGGTAGTTTAAAAATGTTAGATTTTTAATTTGACTGGAGTCAGAGGTGTCCTGAACACATTAAAGTCATTGTCTGGAATTATTGAGAAAAATATCTTTATAGCACCTTAAAGAATTCTGACATTAGCTATTTGAAGGTAAAAATGTAGGACTTTTACTCCGTAAAATATCTTAATTGGTACAGGTAAGATGTTTGATTTTTGATATGGGTGTGGTCAGAAATGTCCTGAACACATACATATCAGTCAGACAGATATTATTAATTTAATTATCTTTGCAGCAAATCTCAAATCAAAGAATGACTACATTTCACGCACAATTTTATTGTATTGTCTCCTTTAACTCACGAGATGCAGGTAACATGTTTTACACTTAATGTAAATAAAGTTCAATCAATGTTATTTCCATATATGCAATTTGTATATATGCTTTATTGACACCATATTTTGATATCCGGAAGTTGTCTCACGTCGATCCCTTCGCTAACTTTGCAAAGTATCTCGCTCGCTCCGGACTTGACCGTAGTTGAAAACAACACACGGGAAACTGGGTGCACTGGGTGCATACGCAAGAAAAAAACAAACAAACAAAAAACAATAAATGTATGTGGCTGCTGTCTATATACGCTGTTCAAATGCCATTATTCTAATTAATTTAGCTCCCTGTCCCCAAATGATAATTTTACTTTGGAAGATAATCGGAAGTATTTGTGGTATGTTAATTAGAAGGACCGACGTATTTAGATATTTTTCCTTTTTGCACGAACAACTTCAATTTTAATGTGTTTTTGCGTGCTGCACAAAGTGTCCTTTCTATCCTCTTGTTTCGAAAGATATTCGCAAATTAATTTATTGTTGGAGAATTGACCGGAAGTACGACTATTTATCTTCCGGGTAAGTAACCGTCTCGAAAGTATGGTTATATGCTAGCAACACATTAACGCTAGACCGAAGCTAGTTAAAACGTTCCTAAATTAGGAAGAAACACAAGGCCTGTCGTAGCGGAACTTTGCAGCCACTGGTGGCTGATTTTACAGCGGGTTACAAAGAAACTCTTAGGGCATATCATAACCAACCTAAAGCTAACGCTAGCTGCCCCCTGTCGACAGTCACGATACACTCTACAACGTCCTGCTGATGGTCCAGGAGCCATGGAGGGTCCGTCCTCTCGTTTACCGCCCTCTCTTTTACCGGCCTCCCGAGACTGGCTGGTGGGCAGGAGAGACTCCGGTGGGGATGCAGAGTCAGACCGGGACATAAAAACACACTTTCGCGTCTGTCGCTTCATTATGGAGACAGGTAAACCACGGAGGTGTGTGTGTGTGTGTGTGTGTGTGTGTGTGTGTGTGTGTGTGTCAACAATTCATTTCCTCAGTATATTCACAGTGTACTAAGGAAAAGAATGTATGCATAGTAACCATGAAAAGAATAATTTGACATTCTGAGTTGCTACGTAAACATGACGAGATATTGGAGAGCTTTTGTTGACTTTTGAGATAATAAGGACTTACTATCGCATTATTTTAATTTAGTAAGTTACAATTTCTACTTATTTTTTTGACGTATTTTTTTTATTAGAATTTTTATCCGATTTATTTTTCTTGTCGAGGTGGATACAGAGAGGATGTATCAATTTAATGTAACTATGCTTGCTTTTCTTAATTATTTAGGTCTATTGTTAAATTCACCACACATCTGATCCCTCAGACAGCACCCATTCAGCTTTGCTTTTGCCTCTACACTGTTGATTGTTTACTACTGTGGTTTTTTTTTTTTTTTTTTTTTTGAATGGAGGAAGATTGTGATATTTGTAAGCAAGTTAGAAATGGACAAGTAGAGCCATAATCATACTGGCCTGCTGCACAGATTTTTTTCTCAGTGATTCAAATAAAGAATGTGAAGTAAGTTGAATTTTAATGGCAGTTCCGTGTGATTATCAGGACATATTGCTGATCTGGAATAGATTACAACCAATGCAATACATGCATATGTTTAGCATGAATCAGTCAAAGATGATACAACTTTGATTTAGAAATGAGTGCTCCTCTAACGAGTTGACTCCGACCTCGTCCTCCCTGCTCAGGAGTGAAGCTGGGGATGCGCTCGGTGCCCGTAGCCACAGCCTGCGTGTTGTACCACCGCTTCTGGGAACGTGCCAGCGTGCATGCTTATGAACCCTACCTGGTGGCCATGAGCTGTGTGTACCTGGCTGGCAAAGTGGAGGAGCAGCACACCAGGACCCGTGACATCCTCAACGTAAGCCATAGGTAAGATGCTTGGTGAAGAGTGAACACTACCTGCAGTGACCACGGATCTTCATGGCCACTTTTAAATCATACTGCTGGGAGCAAAAAGAAAACTCAGCAAACTGTCTGCTATTATGATGAAGTACCACTTCACCTAATTCACATGGAAACAGTTAGTCACCTTTTTAAGGTGGAATGTTAGTTGAGAGGTTCTGTCTTGACTTTCTGAACTCAACGGTGAGTGCATTTCATTCAAACCAATAACATAATAGATTGTCATCATATAGAACTAACTAATTACATTGATTTGTGTGTGAAATACTTTTACAAATATTTGATTAATTGTTTGTTCTGTAAAATGTCAGAAAATAGTGAACAAGACTAAGTGGAAACCATAGAAATGCATTCTGTTTCTATGGTGGGAAATCGATATGTGTGTGGTCGATGTGATAAATTGTGGCCAAAAATATCCATCGCAATTCTCCAAAGCCCAAGCTGACATATTCCAATCACCTGTTCTGTCCAACCAACAGCCCAAAAGCCAAATTTATTCCGCTTGCTTTCACAGAATACAAAGATGGCAGCAAATATTCACATTTGAGAAGCTGAAGCCAGTGAATTTCTGGCCTCTTTTTTTTCTTTCTTTCCATCAACTAATCAATCGGTTAATCGACAAAGTGTTTCAGCTTTAGTTTGATTTCACATGATCAACGATGTTCTTACCAATAAACCAGGACCGTGTCTGTGAACTCTTGAGACAGCTCAGCAGGAATATTCTTTTGAATGGGAAGTTAAAAATAAACGATTAGGAACAATCTTTACTCACTTGTTTGCTCTGCAGCTTTTAAACATATTACACAGTTTTCATCAACAGGATACGTTTGATCACTGTCTATTATTCTCGTTCTCGTCCATGCTTTCTTAAAGTTGAGTCCACTTACTAACTTGTTCTGGAGCCTTTGACTGTTGACTTTGCTTTTATGTCATTTTCAGTGGAATATGTTTTGGGTTTGGACTGTTAGGTGGACACATCGAGACATTAAACGTGTCACGTTGGACTCTGGGAAATTGTGATAGACACAATGTGAGAAATGAGATTAATTGTTCAATGGTGTGACTAATTTATAAATAAACCAATAATTAATATATTTTTAATTGTGGCCCTGCTTTACACGTCTTAGTAAACTAGCCAATGTTTGCATGTATTTGATGCCGAACTCATGATAAGTATCAACTGATCATCATCATCGTCATCATCATCATCGTCATCAGATGTGTCTGTTTTTATTTAGCTGGTAAAGTCAAATTTCACTTCCCATTCCTCCCTCACAGGTATTTCAACAGTGGCAGTGCTCCTCTAGAATGTGACAAGGAGTTCTGGGATTTGAGGGACAGCGTGGTGCAGTGTGAGCTCCTCATCCTCCGACAGCTCAACTTCCAAGTCTCCTTTGAACACCCTCACAAGGTGCGTGTGTGTGTGTGTGTGTGTGCCGTTGCAGTATGGTCTGGGTCAAAGGAGTGTTTTCAGATTTGAGTTCACTTTTCTTAGCTGATCTGATATTCGTAAGCTTTTCTAATTTCCTCATTCTATTTCTTGCATTCAGTGGTCCAGAAATTGTAAGTCACTCTGTTGTCTAGTGACAGAAAGGCCAACTCAAAATGATTTTGCTGACCTGTGTTTGGCTGATCCCCGTTCACACAATCCATTTGTGCATAATGTACAGTAATACATTGTGTTTTTCTCTCCAGTAT
Organism: Anarrhichthys ocellatus; assembly: GCF_004355925.1. Taxonomy (NCBI): domain Eukaryota; kingdom Metazoa; phylum Chordata; class Actinopteri; order Perciformes; family Anarhichadidae; genus Anarrhichthys; species Anarrhichthys ocellatus. The sequence continues at coordinate 3,913 of NW_022280673.1, read as the reverse complement.
TTACTCCACTACCTGTTGTCCGTGAAGTCACTCGTGAACCGCCACGCTTGGTCTCGAACTCCCATTGCTGAGACTTCCTGGGCGTTGCTTAGAGACTGTTACCATGGCGCCATGTGCATCCGCCACATACCACAACACATCGCCATAGCAACGTTGCACCTGGCTCTAAACAGCTACGGAGTGGAGCTGCCTGTCGGGGAGAAGGAGTGGTGGCAGGTGTGCGTTCCCTGTTAAGTGTTCATAATGATTATGTGTGTGTGCCACAGAGGCTGTTATAGGTGGATTTATTAAGATGGTATCAAATTAGCAGGTGTGTGTGTGTGGCGGTAGTTTCAGATGGGAGATGTGTTCGAGCTAGGTTCTACACGCTCTAATAAACTCACAAAAAATTCACCCAAAAAGTCGCCACGAAACAACTCCGTCTCAGTTAGGGTAGACCAATAACATCATCAGTTAGCAGAAATCTGACTATAGTCCACCTGTGTGCAGTATAAGTGTCACGTGATCTGACGGTCACAAGATCTAACAGAGCACCGTTACATCCATTATTATAAACTGGAAAGAATATGACGTCACAACAAACCTGCCAAGAGAGGACCAATACTCACAGCAGGCAAGGAGGACATTAATGAGAGAGGCAAGAAAAAGACCAAAGAAAGCTCTACAGCAGGCTTAATTGAACTAGTCATGTTTTGGTTAGGGTTAGGCACCAACACTACGTGATTAGTTAGTCCAATAAGTTATCTAAGGGGGTGTGCCTTGTATAGAGCCTCCACACGACACACTGCTGTAAACAGGAATGAAGGTGTCTGTCGCAAACTGCAGTAAAATGACAAACTCTCGTGACATTTTAAAGAAACCTCTGGGATATACAATGTTCCATCCTATCTCACATTTGGTGGAATTTAATGCATGTGTAATTAAATTAGTCCGTCAGGGCCATGTACAGTATGATGGACTAGCTGTAGCCGTGCACAGGTGGCCCCTGCAACAGCAACCATACAGCTTTGTACCACTGTGCCCTTTAACCACAGGGACATTATCACCTGACCATCCAGCTCCATCTTATTTTTTGTTATTTATTGGTTTATTTGATGAGGGACAGTGCACATTAATAAAAACATTTCTGTAAATCTTCAGAGCAGAAGTGCCTCGTGTAATTGTTCATTGTAATTGAAGGCTGGTGGCCAATGAGGTCTCTTTGATTTTGTAAGTCACTAAATGCAAATAGAAAAGTTCAGGATTTGTTATGGTTTTCTGCTTCCGGCCTCAAGGCTACAAGATCGTTTGAAGATTGTTTGAACAATGTGTGGACCTTTGATGTCCATGTTAGTTGAAGTTAGGTGTGGAACTGAAGCCTGTGTTTTTTTTGCGTAGGTGCTGTGTGTGGACGTGACCAAAGCACACATCGACGCTGTGGTCTCTGACCTCCTTCAACTCTACGACATGGAGGCCAAGTGTGTCTGAGGGACACACCTACGAGACGCCCTCACTGGAGACGCATGGGAGTTGTTGCATCTGTTGCGTGTGAGTAGAATGAGTAAATGTGCGTATGTCGTTCCCTGCATGTCGGGGTTCAGGTTCGTTCGTGTACTCGTTTGTGTGAGAGAGAGGAGCACTCTGTATTGCCCCAGTTAGTCTGTGAGCTGTGACAAAAAACACACCCGCACTACTGCTTCCTGCCACTGTGGGGAGACATTTCTTGCTTTCTGCTCTCTGATCACCCAGCCCTGCTGTATCCTGATGTGCTCTGGAGTTTATCATCAACACCAGAAATATCTTCACACTCCTCATATAACATGTTTTTACTACCATGTCCACTGTATAATATCCAAAGATATTATTATTAAATCAATAATTCCAACAAATCCATGAAAATGCATGGGAATGATGACCGCATGAGTGGCATTGTCCTCACAGATTTGCGGTGGGTCGTCAAATAAATGAGCAGAATTTTTTTCCATCCTCTTTTGTTCAACATTTCTATCTGCAGTAAACCTTTGAGCCACATGAGGGAGCCTGAATGTTTGTATTCTACTTATAACATAGAATCTGATATGACTGGTGGTCATTCTGTTTGTTTAACTGATGAGAGGAAATTAAAAGAATGAGAGCCTGTTAACTTATTTGGTCTCATTTATAGTATTGAACATGTGTATATGTTTGCAACACATGCATTAAGCAAAGTTGTGGTTTATCAAACATCAAAGCATCTCTTCTTAACGGCTGCTTTACCTGTTCAACATAATATGAGATGATGAGGAAATGTCAGTCAAAATGATCAGGAACGTTCATTGACGCACAAATACTTGTCTTGACATTGCATGTTATGATATAAAACATAAATTCACATGTGAATGCATTCATTTGCACAATGACCTCCCCATACAGTAAGTGTCATCATGGTGATTGTAGTGGATATCTGACTGTATGAACTCTTGTCTTGTTTTTTTTTGTGAAAAGACAGTTTGTAATTTTATGAGGAGGACCAAGCAGATGAAGAATATGTGGGCACATGATCTGCTGTATGTTTTTTACTAATGTCTCTGCTGTTAAAATAACATTTGGCCTGTGTATTGTTCAAAATGAACTCTACAGACTCTGCCCCTTTCTGTTTCAAGGACATGTCTGGTGATATTCTATATTTTCTTGTCAATAAATGCCATGGAAAAACTGAAACCAACAAGGAATTGACAATACAAGTGCGGTCTGTGAATCAAAGCCTTATGCATGTTATTCCTCTGTGCCAGTGAGCTCCATTGTCGTCCAAAAACACATGAAAGAGCCACAGTGTTGCACTGGGGGACAAGTTCCTTCATCCCTCACTAGTTTATGTTGCCTCAGTCCCACAGACACTGCCCTGCTGTCACAGATACTCACTAATTCTACTATTTCCCCTTGGATAAATCATTTTCTATCTTATCTTAGAAAGGGAAAAGTGTATTAATCCGTTCCCAACAAATGTATTTGCTCCTGCTTGAGTAACATTTGGTGGAAACTACACTGACCAGCTGACCATGATCTTCCGTTGTGTCCCAATTTACAGTGTAACTTCACCCCCAGGTCTGAAACTAAGTCCACCTACTGCATAATTTGGAAAAATTCAAGAAAGTGGGCTAAGAGATTAACCACGCCCACTTCCGTATGACGAAAGCCTTGACACAGCATCTACAAATATGACAGCTTTTTTTACAGCTTGTAACATAGTGACCACAGGGCAGTGAATTTGATGGATTCACTGTTCATCAGACCATAAATGAGGCAAGAATTACATTACTGCTGCTGGGAGTAGTGTCCTATCAGCCGGGGGGGCAGGGACCCAGCATATACTATATATATGTATATATATATATACACAGTATATGTGTTTATATGTATGTATATATACTGTATGTTTATATGGATACTGTACACGTGTATGTGTTTTTCTTTCTTCTCTCTCTTTGACCATGTTTTTGACGTAAATACAGTGGTTGCAGAATCACATTGTTGGTTGTGGTCTTTTATTGTGATTTGTTGCCAAGAAGAATAATGTAGAATCATTCTAAAGGTTGCTTGTAGATGACGTCAATCCATCTGTGAATGCAGCGGTGTGAAACAGTGTGACAGCCCAGAGCTAAAATCCCTGATAGCTGAGAGGTAGCCCCGACTCTGTAATCCCACTGGCCTAAGTGGTACTAAGTGTTTTGGCACCTTGTCCTGATTTTTTTTATAGTGACGATGTTTTAGGGGAATGTAAAGAAACAATGGATGAGTGGTGAGAACCCAGCCAACACTTTATTATTGAAGAATACTGATAAAGGTTACTTTAATCACCTTCTGTTTACTGCTTCACTTACTTTTCTGTATTTCTCTTGTAAAATCAGGTGTGTGTGTGTGTGTGTGTGTGTGTGTGTGTGTGTGTGTGTGTGTG
>NW_022280672.1:19531-21768 GCF_004355925.1 Anarrhichthys ocellatus | reverse complement strand
TGTAGTACAACAAGGAGGAGCCCATTGATGTGTGAAGTGATTTTGGTTACACTACATTGCATGACAGTGAAGCTATTGAATATTGTTGTAGTAGGTATTTTCCGCATTGCACGTTGTAGACGGTCCCTGCGCACTCCTCTCGCAGCCGGCCGCTCATTGAGACCAATGCCGATTGTCCAGCTCGGAGGAGTCCGTAAGACGGCCAGTTTTAATTAAATTAAGGTTGTAGCTTGTTGTCTACCTCACTACGGTTACAGGGAGGTATCGTTTGTATTTTAGCAACGTTTCGTTAATGATTTATTGAACCGGGAATTCCGAATCTGTCAATATCTTTCTAACTTTGCCTAACCCCTTCAACACACCTGTCCTGTCGATCCTGTTTGGCCATGCAATTCAACACCCGCGCTACGCGGAAGCATTTTCATTTGGGAATTTGAAGAATAGAGCAGAATTATTAGCCTATGACTCGGATATCTGACTGGTGGCTGTAACGGAGGCTCGGTATTCTCGTTTACAAAACTTCTGAAGCCTGTCATGTGCCCCTACACCAGAGGATGGACCGCAATTCAACTATCCGGGGTTCCTTTTATCACTAGAATGACGTCCCTGTCCGTCAGTGCGTGTAAACAGCGGGCCCGCCTTCGCCAAAAATAGATTGAAGGGTGACCCTCCATTCGGTTCCTCTCCGCCGTGTTTACTCAGTACTCTACATCCCGTTCAGTCCCGCTCTTCCTCGTGTCCGTCCATTGTTGTGGCAACAGTCCACAAGAACAAAAGAAAGGTCAAAGGGCACAGTGACAATGGAAACGAGTAGAAATGGGAATAACAAGAATTTATGAAAGTTGTATATATATATTTTTATATTCGTTTTTAGCTTTTTGCTGGGAGGTTATTCCAGTGTAAATGAAATGCACTTTCTGATAATTACTTACTGGTAATATTAAAATTGCTGGTAAAATGAGATTTACATTGTGTAATGGTGTAAACCTATTTATATTTTCAAATCTATTCTAATGAGAGCCAGTGCAGGCCTTTTTGTTGTGTCCAGCCACGGCTTTCTGAACGGGTTCAAGTCAGGAACAGGCTTTACCACGGAATTAGCAGCACAGGAAATGAAAGAGGCATGATTCATTTCCTTAAAGTCTCAGCCAAAACAAATATTTTTCATATTTCTTATCAGTTATCACATCAGTATTGTCAAATACTTATAATGGACTAGAGCTGTGGGTAATATTAGAGGATTACTATCCATAGTATCGGATCTAGGGATGCACATATACAATATCAGATATCGGGCTGATACTGACTCAAATAGCTGGGTTGGGTGTCTGTGATAATGGGGCAGATCTATTCAATTCAATTCTATGATTTTTATACAATATACATTATTTACTGTGGTTTTATTTCCTGTTAAAGTTTTGACCAATTTGATGCCGCAGCTAAAGGTTTACACCTGAATTGTGATTCCTATTCATTTTGAAGATATTTTACCAATTGGCTAGATCCCAATTTATTTTTATAAGAATGACTAACCATTCATTCCTTTCACAGCGCTGGTTGTATTATTCAGTCACACAATACAGCAGACGGACATCTGCACTCTGCTGAGTTACATTTTGTTTTACAAAATTAGGAAAGCAATGTTTAAGTCAAGGCTGATGTTGCCTTACATTAAATTCCACACATTGAGGCATACAGCTTATTAATTAAACACTCATATCAGATTGGTGCTCCGTATCGGCCGATACCCAAAGTGCACGTATATATATATTCATCCTGAAAAGTTTGGATCGGTGCATCCCTAATCTGATACATACTATGTAATGTAATGCATGTGAAGACATGCGTTACATTACATAGTATGTTACATGCATAAGGCTCTGAAGCAGTACAGAGAGCTGCTTGTTTGTGCCAAATTAGGTCCAGGTCCATTCTAACCTGTTGCTGTATCTGGGTCTTCTGAAGCATTCATTAACTGAATTATTTACTGTTGTGCTGACTGTCTTACACACCAGCATAATCCACTGTGTGTGTGTGTGTGTGTGTGTGTGTGTGTGTGTGTGTGTGTGTGTGTGTGTGTGTGTGCGTGCGTGCGTGCGTGCGGGTGGACTTGTGCGCATGGGTATATGACAGGAAAATGCGACGTCATTCAAAGAAGAATATTTTGACAGTGGTGCTTCTCGTTGGAGTATTGTACTTTCTTAACTTCCTAATTGCTGTGAGTACCCCCCCCCCCC
>NW_022280672.1:0-19431 GCF_004355925.1 Anarrhichthys ocellatus | reverse complement strand
ACACACACACACACACACACACACACAAGGCTTACATTTCTGGCCATTAGTTGCAACACTCACGTTTTCACTGGGATGCACCAATACTGACTCAAATAGCTGGAACACGTTTCGGTGACCATGGGGCTGTTCTATTTACTTCAATTCTATAGAATTCTATAGAATATATGATTTCTTTACTGTGACGATAATTCCTGTTTAAGTTTTGACCAGTTTGCATTAAAAAGGTTTACACTTCCTGTTAATTTAGAATTTTTACCAACTTGCTGGTGTACGATTTATTGTTACAATAAGTTTTGATTTACAAAATTAGGAAAGCAATTTTGAAGTCATGGTTGATGTTGCCTTACATGTAAAATAATGATCCCAGTCTCTTCCACACAGTGAGGCATACAGCCTATTAATGAAACGCTGTCGGATCGGTACTCGTATCGGCCGACACTTGAAGCCCAGGTATCCTCATCGAGCCTGAAAAAGCCTGATCGATGCCTCCCTAACTTTGTTTCATGCTTCAGTGTATGGAAACAGTGTCACAACTGTAATTAATTCTGATCGATCAATAAATATATTTGTTTTGCAGGGCTGGATAATTTCACACGAACCGATTCCAAATGAGTTAACTTTTCAAGGAGAGAGGTTGGTTAGTAAAGAGTCGTGGGTGGAACGGGGAGATTATCTGCCTCTCAATGTGTCCTATCAGGTGCTTGCTGGAGCCCCATCTACTCAACAGAGTGAGTTACACACCTTGTCTGCCCCTTTTGGTGAAAGAAGAATTGATGTGATGGTCATTAACTTTGTGCAAAAATGATGTCCAAGACCATTGTACAAGCTGAAAATAAAATGTGAACTGTTACAGACTCATGGTAACCTCCTTTTCCTTTTGCGCCTATTGTAATTAAATGAAACACACCATTTCAGTATACGCTTTAGCATTTGAATATTTACCGTATATTATGTGTATTTACATGTCTTTATCATTGAATATTCGGTCACTTGTGTATTCTGCTCACTCACTAATAGCACACCGATCTGGAAAGTCAATTTGCCATCTTTGGTGGTAAATGCCCTTCATACCATGACAAGCTATTGCACTCTGTGTACTTCATTTACCAAACTTCATGCACACACTTACGTACGTAATCATTCACATGCACCCAAAGCATGCGCAGCCGGCCCGGCTATGTCAACAAAGCCAGGAGCAGCTTGGATTACAACACACAAAGAGAGAGAGTGACTTCATTCTCTGCTCAGGTAGACATTACTCCACTATATCGTTCCATTGACAATAGTTGTTTGCTGCTATATTAATGTTCAGAATGTTAAATACAGCTCCTTTAACTGAACTGGTTGGGCGCCACCATAGCTTAGCATGTCAATAGCTAGTTGGTGTTAGCTTGAGGTGTTAGCTGGTGATGTTATGGACAGAACGGTATGCTTTGTTGCCTGCTGAAGATTCTTTTGTAGGACTGTATTGAGTGTGTGGGTCCCAAACATGGACATGTCTGCTGTCAGCAGAGCTGCATATTTTACAAATGAAGCGTAAACCTCTGTATTAGACAAATATGAAGAAGTTAAACACATAATTCTGGCTGGAAGCAACACAGTCTATACTGATAAATGCAGGAAGGACTGTGTGAATGTGTTTAAATTAATTGATTTATAATATCACTGCTTCATTTAGGGCACAAGTAGATCCGACTATAATTTCATGTTTGTATTCTGTTAGCTTTTCAGCTGCAACCCGACAGGGCTAGTTTTGGTGCCCCTGTGCCCCAGGGCTAGTTTTGATGCCCCTGAGCAAATACAATGTAGATGTAAATTCTGATTATGTAGCTGAGTATCTACTCTTTGCTTTGGTGAGAGTAAGAGTCAAGGACAGTTTAAAGGTATATTAGATAAGGGTTAGAGAATAGAGAGAGGTAAGTATTAATGATGGCTTGATTACTAACTGCAGAGTGATAGATCATAAACATGAATTACCATTAGTACTGGGCTTCTACTGGAATGGTCACTCAACAGATGAATCTGGTTACATCAGTGAAGAGGAAGAAGGGCAGCTATCTAATCCCCACCTTGAAGTCCCTCTTCTTACAGTCATCTCCTGAAGAGCGCTCTTCCATGGTGGTGGTAGTGCTGCTGGCAGAGTTTGATGTCAGCTGGAGAGTCACTACAGCGGTGGAGATCAAAAGTGCATTTGCTTTGGAGCTGGAACAGGGCCAGCTGGTGGTCCTCCATGTTCCTCAGGATCAGTACCCTTCTCTTACAGGTGTAGTACTGTGTACAGGTGTAGGAGCACTACTTGTGTACTCTTTGATTCACATCTATGTCATGAGTGTCTGGTTGACGTGTGATACTGACTGTACAAAACAAGTGGACGTAGTCACCGTGTTGTCCCCATTGGTTTGTGAACTACTGTTTTGAAGCCATGAATTAAGCATTTAGGCCGTGGCCATCTTGTTTTTTTGGAACCAGAAGTGACACGAGTGGAGCTAAGTACAACCAAACTCTGAATGAGACATATTTAGGATTTGACTCTAAATGGACCATCATTTACTAAATGAACATCATGCTGTATTGAAGAAGACTTGAAACTAGAGATTGAGACCATAAACTCATGTTTACAATGTTTACTGAGGTAATAAATCAAGAGAGAAGTAGAGTCATTTTCTCATAGACTTCTATACAACCAGAGGAGTCGCCCCCTGATGGACAGTAGAGAGAATGCAGCTTTACGACACTTCAGCTTTGGCTTCACTTTTCAGAACTGGAGGTTGTAGCCTGAATACTGATACAGGTCTCTTTGGTTCTCCTGCAGGTCTAAAGAGGAACTACAACGATGCTCCAGAAAGGGTATCGTTCCGCCCCAAGCAGAACCTGGATTACTCCTTCCTGATCCACTACAGTGCCGGTCTTGGCAAATACTACCTCCAGCTGGAGGACGACGTCTCCTCTGCAAAAAATTTCCTCTCCACCATCAGGAAGCGCGTTGAGGAGCAAGAGGCGAAGAAGACCACCTGGGCAATGCTGGAATTCTCAGTCCTCGGCTACATTGGTAAACTATACAAAGGCCATCTTCCTCTCCTAGCCCGCTTCCTCTTCCTCTTCTACCCGGAAATGCCTTGCGACTGGTTAATGTCTCGTTTCCGAGATTTGCTGACACAAAGGGAGCCAATCATTTTCAAACCCTCACTGTTCCAACACATGGGGACTTACTCCTCGTTCCAAGGGACTTACAACAAGCTAAAGGACAAGAACTTTGAGGAATTGTTATACACCAATCCTTCAGCTGAGGTTTATTCTGATATGTCCACCTACAAGTAACACTACCCCAAACTGGCCTTGGATGCTGGTGAGGGATTTTTCTGGGGACGCTCCCCAGAAAACGGAACTTACCTGACTGCAGTGTTCACAGAGCCTGCAGTAGTGATGGGGATATTTGTAGAAACAGGATCAGAGGGTAAAGACCTCCTGGAGTCAGCTCAGGTGGAGATAGGCCATAACGTGATTACCACAGAGAAAGGGGAGAAGAGTTGTAAAGAGTTCCAGTCAGTGGGGACGTTAGAGAATGGGAGGTTTGAGAAGCTAGAGATAGACAAAAAGTATAGTTTTAGCTCTTCTTGTCTGAGGATAAAAGTCACAGCTGGGCAGAAGGAGTGGGTGATCATCAAGAAAATCAGGATCTCAATAAAGCCTAGTACAATTCCACACCAAACCTAGGAGTGATTTCTTTCTTCCGGCCAGATGAATATTTTTTTATTTGACCTGCTGGATCTTGTATGCAAGCTGAACATGTGACTTTTGTGCCTTGTTAAACATTCTCACTGACGTAGCAACATTCCAGTGCCTAATGAAATGGTGTGAAGCTGCTGTCAATAAGAAGATGTTTGTTCCTTTGATGAGAATTGAACATCACTGCTGATGATAATTTAGGTTATTTGTAAATAACAGTTATGGTGCTATAATTAGCTTCAGCTGTGCGTATTGGTCGCGGCTTTAAAACGAGATTAAGTATTAGAGGTTGTTCTAATTTTCTACCTCACGCTTGAGGCGTCCGAGGAATCCAAGGTAATTCCTTTCCAATCTATTTTGTCTCTTTAACAACATAACTACGTCAACAAGCGCTTGAGCAACACTTCAGCGGCTATTCTCTGACAATGTAGCTTGGCCGTTTTATAGCTTTTGTCGCTCGTAGTGTGAACATAGCGTCATACAGCGTTTTGCTGCCGATGATGTGTGGTGTTGATTTTGTTAGGTGGAGCTCAACCTATGCTCGGAGCCCAAAAACCGACAACCTACTCAGGGAAGGGTACCTAGCAACAGGGACATTTGAGAGGAGGCTGGCGGACAGGTCTGGAATATCTCGGTCAACATGAAGCTGTGTCATGCCCATCATGTGTGTTACGTCCTCTCTCTGTAGACAGCGATGCACTGTTGTTCCTCTCACAGCCTCACACCCTGGGATCGGTCCAAACCATGGAGGTTTCCCTTTGCTCTGATGTCATCAGTCCCATCCCCCAATCCCACGGCTGTCTTCTCAAATCGAGACATCTGGGACTCACAACCGGGGAGGTGATGATCTTCATTGAACAGTTCGCCATTGTGCTTCTTATTGATAAACTGGGATGCTGTGTCCTTGAACTTTGTGTTTTCAATTTTGATGTATAACAGGGTGTTAACAAAGAGGCACTAGTTTTGTGGACTTGACAGGGATTAGTTTGTTATTGTGTTTGCATTTTCATTTGTGTCCTTTGTGTGGTTGCTCCTTAAGTTAAGATAGGCAGCTATTTATTTTACTTGTATTTTCTGCACCTGTGAATTTAAGATGCATAGTAGAGATTGATTTGTTTGGTTGCTGATGTGGCACCATTCCATGGCCTTTTCTTTACGTGCCAACATCAGTTGATTTATCTGTGATTGTGGGTTTCTTTTCTGTATTGTTGCTTGTTTTTTGGGGTCCTTTGGCAATAAATGACAATCAACGCCTGATTACACCGGCTTGTCTTCTTCCCTTATCCCTAGACTTGACAGGGACATAGCGGTGGTGGGATCTTTTCTCTAAAGTGGCAGAAAGGAGGGAAGGCGAATGGGTCAAACAAATGCTATTTTTCTTTTTTTTAACTAGTTGTACCCAGTATGTAGGCTACATCCACACTAACACGTATTTGTTTTAAACGAATATCACGTGACTATTCACGTACACTGGGCGTGATGGTGCCGGTGTAAACAGGAAGTAGATTGGTTGTTTAGTTAAAAAAAAATACAATATCAAGTAGTCTTTAAGAATGAAAGGTCGTGTTTGATACTTAAGATCTAACTTTAAAATCTTCCTCTATGAACTCAAACAGACACATTTCGTGGAAAGTTTTAGATGTTTTATTTTTCAGACTTAGTTACAGCGCTGGGGGTCTTGCTCTATCTCTCACACATCAAATTTACTTTAAAATCAACACTTACACATAAAGGTTTACTAGATTATGGGTCCATAAATGTGGTCAACACACGTCTCACTCGATTTCATGTTTTCTTCCTTTACATTTTATCTGTGGACTTCACAATAATTGTGCAGAACAAAATAAGCATTAATAAGGACAGGAAAGTCCTCCGTTTTGTGTCCATCACCCTCCCTAAAGCCACTAACGTGACTTCAGATGGCCGCTCTGTAGGTCTGATAACGCCGCTGGTCACACTGCTCCAATAACAGCTGCTTCCTCTGTAATAATGCAGACTTTAACTGCACAACAGCTGCTATTAAAGACAACAAGGTCAGCAACACCTGTAATCAGTTGTCCATGTTGAATTAAGCTGGTAGTCGATCGGTAATCAATGCTAATGTTTGTGATCTTCCGGGTAAGGGTCACGTGATAGGAGTGTGACGAAACAGGGAAGGACACGTCATGACTGCTAAGAACCAATCAAGTAGCGAACGCGGATGTGGGCGTCATTGTTTTCAAACTTATCCGTTTTCGATCGTCCACACGACAAAGCAACTCTGGCGTTTTCAAACTTATCCGTCCTCGGGAGCGTTTTCAAACTCCTACGTTTTCGGTGCTCGAAAACTCCGGCATGGTGTGGACGCTCAGCGTAAACGTAGCAAAACATATCCGTTTCCAAATGGAAACGGAGTAATGTGGACATGGCCTAGTCTGTTCTCTGTTTCATTTTGAAAGGGTTTACTTCTGTTTTCTACCTTACCTGTGTTTCATCAGTTGATTCGTCTCTCACATATTGTATGTGTTTACTTTTCCTCAGTGGGAAGTTTTCTTAGCTTTTAGGACTGTCTCCTGTTACCTGTACTGTACTCCAGCTGCTGCCTCCTCAACTCTTGATCTGCGTCTGGGTGTAAACCAGCTACTTGAGATTGTGACACTGGTAGAATCCAGATCCCCCAGAGCAGACTGAACCCATGTAAACGTTCATTCCTGTCTATGTCCATTAGAGTCTCAACACCAACAGCTAATGTAGAATGTTGGCAATGGGGGTTGTGCGATATGTTGACATTATCAGAATTTGTGTGTATGCAAACTTTTACAAGTTATGTTATTTTAACTACTGTGGAACAGCAGTAAAGAGGCCAGAATACATTCCCCTACAGGGACACTTATCTTATCTCAAAAGGTGTGCCAGATTACCGGGCCTGTGCTGTGTTGCGTAAAGTGGCATAAAAGAATGTTCCCTTCCCTCCGGAGCCCCGATGACCGGCTCAAACAGACGATCACGTCTTGGTGTGATGCATAGATTACGAGTGGGCACTTTCTTTTGTCTCTCTCGTGATCCCCAACTATTCCATTACTGTGGGGACAAAAATATAATCTATATTCCACTGTAGATAAGTGCTTTCTTTGTTTATAGCCTCTGTAAAAAAAAATCATTTGTGATTTCAGAGACGTTTTTTTGGGCTTTATCAATTAAAACGCAATTTCCTTTCTCGACTTCACCGATGAGCTTCTCAATTTCACACTCGGCGCTTTTGAGATTCATAAAGGAGGACCAGGCGTATGGATGCGTCTGTGTGTACACACAGTTGTAGCTGTGAATCTACACACGGTTTTATGCACTTATATAAATGCATTATGTATCAGGCTGACAGTTTAGGACACACTCATACTGGAAGTTATTTGTATTGTCCATTGTTAAATGTTGAGTTGTGGAGAAGCAAGTTACTCTGCGAAAGCCATGTGGCTTTATAACGCTGAGTCATGAGTCACTGGGACAGGGACAGTGTGTGTTGCCATGGATTGAGCTGTGTGCAGGACTGGGATACAACTTTAGAAGGACCAGACCTAGAGCCTCGCAGTGTTCACTTTGTTCATGCCTCCATTTTGATTGTAAACTACAATTTTATTACACTCACAAAATGGGTTCATCTGTGCTCTCACAAAGTCCAGTCCACGATGGTCGAATGCAGTACACATTATCTCATTAGACTTGATGTAGTCAGAGTGTTCTTGGACAAGACGCTCATCATTGTATTTTCTAATGGAACATTTGCAGATGGTAAATGTGCACTAAAGGACTAATGTCCCCAGTGAGTGCTACAGTATATGGACAGAGAAAGCTGATCTCTTGTGATGTGTTGACTGTGCCTACATGTACCAGGAAGCAGAGATTATGCTATGTTACGCAAGGTCTCATCGTTTTTTTTGTCTGATAAATATATAAAAAATCACAAAATGTCAGTGGGGGAAATATTCCTACACATAAACATGAAAATAGAACCGTTCAGCTTGTTAACTCTTAAAACACATTTCATTCAAACTGGACAGAAACAAAATAAAACTCCACCAAACATGTCTTTTAGTCTCTCCACTGCTCTGACAATCAGCAACTCTGGGTGGTCGAAATAGATACATCATTCACAGAGAAAGACTTCATCTGGTTTGGTCAGCGAGGGACAACTAATCAAAGTGAAACCATAAAAGAGGTAGAAGACTAAGAGGAGGGAGGAGATGGGTGAACACAGGCAGTGTAAAAAGGGTAAAACACATCTGTAACAACAAGCTTTTCATGCTTTTTACCTTGACCTGTTGACCTTTCATGATTCGTGAGTAACAGTCAGACATGCTAAAATAACTCGACACTGAGACTGCAGATTTTTGTAGCCATTGGTTTTCATCCACTAAGAATTGAATGACGTTCACTGGTCTTGATGTTCGTCTTTGTGTCTCTGCTTGGAGGATGAGGGGGCTTCTCGGCTGGCTGGGTTCACTGATAGGGCAGCACCGTCCTGCTGTTCATCCCCATTGGTCTGAAAGGAAAGATAAAGACACGAAGATAAGCCTTTATTGTTCTCAAGAGAGGAAATTCAGGTTTTGCAGCAGCACAAACAACATAAATAAATACAGACCTATAGGGAAGTAAACAAATAAATACGAGGTATATACAGCTAGTATAAGAAGTAAAATAGAAATACAAGAGCAATTATGCTTAAAAGAAAATGAAAATCTAGGTTTGCCTTAACATTACACTGTAACTCTGATGACTGTCACACCCTTGAAACTCACGTATTGCTTTTGAAACAGATCTTGTGAAAAGATATGGCAGGACCAACATGTATGTTGAAGCTGACATTCGGTTTTGTTTCTGACCGGCCACTGAGGCAGGTCAGTGAACGTTTCCACCAGCCTCTCAATGCTTGTGTCTGCCACTTTTGAAATCTACGTAGAAGGCTTTAGAATTGTAGACAGTAGAAGTATGGAATATATCACTTAACTTAAGAATAATACTGCTAAATAAGTGAAAGCTATCTGCCATGGTGACGGGTGACCTGATACTTTTTACAGAAACTTACCTGCGTAGTGTGCGCGCCAACACCGGCCTGCAGCCTGTCTGTGTTTTTGCTGCCAGAGTGCTGTAGGTCAAAGCCCCAGGACTTGAGCCTATTGAGGCCCTCCACAGAGCGGCCTGTAGGGTTGATGTGGTGCGTCGGGATACGAGCAGGTAGGTCCCAGGTCCCCTTAAAGTCTGGCCATGCCTTGCCCCTCTTCAGAACACACACACACACACACACACACACACACACATACACACAGGAGTGGAGTCAAACATAGATTCACAATGAAAGCAATATTTCATGAAGAGGGGAAAAATAGGTTTGATATATTCTAACCTTCTTCACTCCTGGGAGCAGATGTCCTCTATTATCAGCAATGAAGGTGATGTGACCCTCCTGTGCAGCGGGTCTCTACACACACACACACACACATTTTCAGATGGCAATGCTACTCTTCAAACTACCAGGTAATATGAAATACAAGCAGTATAGCTAATACATCAGCAAAGTACTGATGTATGACGTTTAGGCTACCTCTTTGAATTGCTTCGGTTCGCACCAGTTCTGCAGCCTCTGCGGCTTGAAGGCGCTTTCATACTGAGGGTGGAAGTGAACACGAGGTCCGTCAGAGTAAAACACAACAGCTGAATGTGTAATGTCCCTAATTTGTATTTCTCAGCTCGCACAAAGGTTACCTGGTTTGCTGAGTACATGGACATGTCTGCATCTGTCTAGCATCTGCGTCTGTTTTTGTTGACTCGTTGCATAGCAACGCGATCAAACAGGCCTATCCTTTCCGGACGTACTAACGGCCAATGGGAAACTAGCACTGTGGCCAAATCAGCCACACTGAAATGTTAGTGCACCTATATACTGACATTCATGGTAAACGCATTCAAACGGCCCAGATCCAGAACTTTGCAAAGTTAGTGAAAGGATCGACGTTTTCAGAATACGGTGTCAACAAAGCGTATAAACAAATTGCATATATGGAAATAAGATTAATTGAACTACATTCACATCACGTTTAAAACAAGTTACCTGCATCTCGTGAGTTAAAGGGGAAATACAGCTAAATTATGTGTGGAATGTACTTCTTAGAAAAATTCTACTCGACACCAAGTGTAAAATCAATAATCAGGAGATTTATTCTTGCAAGAAGGAGCAGAGTTGTTTCACATACAGTTATGCGTCAAGCTGCTGCTCAGAGCTCTGTCTCTAAGTCCTTGTCTTTTATACACTGTGACAAACAAGATTCATAACATGGTATCGTGAAGGTTTGGACCAGTTTGAACCATCTTCTTCGGTTGACACAGCTGTCAATTGTGTGGCTGTGTGGGCGCCTGTCCTGGCGCGCACCTCCTTGAAGCGAATGTGATATCCGTCTTCAAAAACACATCTGTGATTAGCAAGGTCATGGCTATATTGAAACAGATGCACAGTCTGTTTCTAAGCATTATGGAAAAATACAAACCTTATGTATCATTCTGTATTTTTCTAACAGAAGTCTTTCATTGATTTGAGGGTTGCTGTGAAGATAATTATATTAACAATGAATAATATCTGACTGACTGATATTTATGTGTTGAGGACATTTCTGACCATATCCATATTAAATATCAAACATCTTAACTAAAAAAGTCCTGTATTTGTACCTTCTAATAGCTAATATCTGAAGTTTTTTTACTACACCATGCACTATAAGTTTCTAACATTGTTCAACAGTTTTTTTTGCTTTGTTTATAATGTAATATTTTGATAATAATGTAAAACATATTACCCTATGCTTAAAACGGTTTATTTACAATGTGCGCTGATTATTACATTATGGACTTTTATTACATTTAAATGATTACATTGTGCGCAGTTATTACAGTATAAGTTGCTACAACATGAAAACAGAAATGGAACATTTGGTTAAAGTGTATTAAAACTCAGAAACCTTGACAAAGCCTGCTTTAAATCAAACTGACTAAACGGCATGGAACCTCTGTCTTTTAAAGGTGGTTAATTTGCCCTTTTTCAGGTTCAGTGTGACAGCTGTTGCTAGGTTTAATGCCCAGTGCCTACAGATGGACACAGCTTAAAAAAGCAAATACTTCTGACTGGAGTTGCTGTCTGTGTTGATAAAAATTCCACAAAAAGTCAGTTTTTTTCCAATGCAACACTCTTATGTTGTTCGGGTGGTGGCCTTAATTACCTGTATTTTGCCCGATTTAAAAAAAAAGCTCTTAATTTGTACATTACAAATGTTTGATTTTCATTATTGATGTAGTCAGAGATGTCCTTAACACAATGAGTCAGGAATTATCAACAAAATAATTTTTATAGCACTTAAAATATTCATAAATGTATACACAGTTCAAAATAGGGACTTCTACTTTCGTAAAATATTTTAATTAGAACAATAATATTTTTTGACTTTCAGTAAGTCTGTAGTCAGAGATGTCCAAAACACAAATGAATCAGTCATTGTCTGGAATTATTGAGAAAACTATTTTCATAGCACCTCAACTATTCAGATAGTATAGCTATTTCTCTGTAGGAATGTAGGACATTTACTTTGTAAAAACTCTGTTTGTTACAGTAGAAAAATAAATGTTTAAATGGTTGATTTAGAGATATCCTGAACACAAATATATTAGTCATTGTTTGGCACTTTGAGAAAATACTTTTTATAGCACCTCAAATATTAATATATTAACTATTTTTTGGTAGAAATGTAAGACATTTACTTAAATCTCTTAATTGGTAGTTTAAAAATGTTAGATTTTTAATTTGACTGGAGTCAGAGGTGTCCTGAACACATTAAAGTCATTGTCTGGAATTATTGAGAAAAATATCTTTATAGCACCTTAAAGAATTCTGACATTAGCTATTTGAAGGTAAAAATGTAGGACTTTTACTCCGTAAAATATCTTAATTGGTACAGGTAAGATGTTTGATTTTTGATATGGGTGTGGTCAGAAATGTCCTGAACACATACATATCAGTCAGACAGATATTATTAATTTAATTATCTTTGCAGCAAATCTCAAATCAAAGAATGACTACATTTCACGCACAATTTTATTGTATTGTCTCCTTTAACTCACGAGATGCAGGTAACATGTTTTACACTTAATGTAAATAAAGTTCAATCAATGTTATTTCCATATATGCAATTTGTATATATGCTTTATTGACACCATATTTTGATATCCGGAAGTTGTCTCACGTCGATCCCTTCGCTAACTTTGCAAAGTATCTCGCTCGCTCCGGACTTGACCGTAGTTGAAAACAACACACGGGAAACTGGGTGCACTGGGTGCATACGCAAGAAAAAAACAAACAAACAAAAAACAATAAATGTATGTGGCTGCTGTCTATATACGCTGTTCAAATGCCATTATTCTAATTAATTTAGCTCCCTGTCCCCAAATGATAATTTTACTTTGGAAGATAATCGGAAGTATTTGTGGTATGTTAATTAGAAGGACCGACGTATTTAGATATTTTTCCTTTTTGCACGAACAACTTCAATTTTAATGTGTTTTTGCGTGCTGCACAAAGTGTCCTTTCTATCCTCTTGTTTCGAAAGATATTCGCAAATTAATTTATTGTTGGAGAATTGACCGGAAGTACGACTATTTATCTTCCGGGTAAGTAACCGTCTCGAAAGTATGGTTATATGCTAGCAACACATTAACGCTAGACCGAAGCTAGTTAAAACGTTCCTAAATTAGGAAGAAACACAAGGCCTGTCGTAGCGGAACTTTGCAGCCACTGGTGGCTGATTTTACAGCGGGTTACAAAGAAACTCTTAGGGCATATCATAACCAACCTAAAGCTAACGCTAGCTGCCCCCTGTCGACAGTCACGATACACTCTACAACGTCCTGCTGATGGTCCAGGAGCCATGGAGGGTCCGTCCTCTCGTTTACCGCCCTCTCTTTTACCGGCCTCCCGAGACTGGCTGGTGGGCAGGAGAGACTCCGGTGGGGATGCAGAGTCAGACCGGGACATAAAAACACACTTTCGCGTCTGTCGCTTCATTATGGAGACAGGTAAACCACGGAGGTGTGTGTGTGTGTGTGTGTGTGTGTGTGTGTGTGTGTGTGTGTCAACAATTCATTTCCTCAGTATATTCACAGTGTACTAAGGAAAAGAATGTATGCATAGTAACCATGAAAAGAATAATTTGACATTCTGAGTTGCTACGTAAACATGACGAGATATTGGAGAGCTTTTGTTGACTTTTGAGATAATAAGGACTTACTATCGCATTATTTTAATTTAGTAAGTTACAATTTCTACTTATTTTTTTGACGTATTTTTTTTATTAGAATTTTTATCCGATTTATTTTTCTTGTCGAGGTGGATACAGAGAGGATGTATCAATTTAATGTAACTATGCTTGCTTTTCTTAATTATTTAGGTCTATTGTTAAATTCACCACACATCTGATCCCTCAGACAGCACCCATTCAGCTTTGCTTTTGCCTCTACACTGTTGATTGTTTACTACTGTGGTTTTTTTTTTTTTTTTTTTTTTGAATGGAGGAAGATTGTGATATTTGTAAGCAAGTTAGAAATGGACAAGTAGAGCCATAATCATACTGGCCTGCTGCACAGATTTTTTTCTCAGTGATTCAAATAAAGAATGTGAAGTAAGTTGAATTTTAATGGCAGTTCCGTGTGATTATCAGGACATATTGCTGATCTGGAATAGATTACAACCAATGCAATACATGCATATGTTTAGCATGAATCAGTCAAAGATGATACAACTTTGATTTAGAAATGAGTGCTCCTCTAACGAGTTGACTCCGACCTCGTCCTCCCTGCTCAGGAGTGAAGCTGGGGATGCGCTCGGTGCCCGTAGCCACAGCCTGCGTGTTGTACCACCGCTTCTGGGAACGTGCCAGCGTGCATGCTTATGAACCCTACCTGGTGGCCATGAGCTGTGTGTACCTGGCTGGCAAAGTGGAGGAGCAGCACACCAGGACCCGTGACATCCTCAACGTAAGCCATAGGTAAGATGCTTGGTGAAGAGTGAACACTACCTGCAGTGACCACGGATCTTCATGGCCACTTTTAAATCATACTGCTGGGAGCAAAAAGAAAACTCAGCAAACTGTCTGCTATTATGATGAAGTACCACTTCACCTAATTCACATGGAAACAGTTAGTCACCTTTTTAAGGTGGAATGTTAGTTGAGAGGTTCTGTCTTGACTTTCTGAACTCAACGGTGAGTGCATTTCATTCAAACCAATAACATAATAGATTGTCATCATATAGAACTAACTAATTACATTGATTTGTGTGTGAAATACTTTTACAAATATTTGATTAATTGTTTGTTCTGTAAAATGTCAGAAAATAGTGAACAAGACTAAGTGGAAACCATAGAAATGCATTCTGTTTCTATGGTGGGAAATCGATATGTGTGTGGTCGATGTGATAAATTGTGGCCAAAAATATCCATCGCAATTCTCCAAAGCCCAAGCTGACATATTCCAATCACCTGTTCTGTCCAACCAACAGCCCAAAAGCCAAATTTATTCCGCTTGCTTTCACAGAATACAAAGATGGCAGCAAATATTCACATTTGAGAAGCTGAAGCCAGTGAATTTCTGGCCTCTTTTTTTTCTTTCTTTCCATCAACTAATCAATCGGTTAATCGACAAAGTGTTTCAGCTTTAGTTTGATTTCACATGATCAACGATGTTCTTACCAATAAACCAGGACCGTGTCTGTGAACTCTTGAGACAGCTCAGCAGGAATATTCTTTTGAATGGGAAGTTAAAAATAAACGATTAGGAACAATCTTTACTCACTTGTTTGCTCTGCAGCTTTTAAACATATTACACAGTTTTCATCAACAGGATACGTTTGATCACTGTCTATTATTCTCGTTCTCGTCCATGCTTTCTTAAAGTTGAGTCCACTTACTAACTTGTTCTGGAGCCTTTGACTGTTGACTTTGCTTTTATGTCATTTTCAGTGGAATATGTTTTGGGTTTGGACTGTTAGGTGGACACATCGAGACATTAAACGTGTCACGTTGGACTCTGGGAAATTGTGATAGACACAATGTGAGAAATGAGATTAATTGTTCAATGGTGTGACTAATTTATAAATAAACCAATAATTAATATATTTTTAATTGTGGCCCTGCTTTACACGTCTTAGTAAACTAGCCAATGTTTGCATGTATTTGATGCCGAACTCATGATAAGTATCAACTGATCATCATCATCGTCATCATCATCATCGTCATCAGATGTGTCTGTTTTTATTTAGCTGGTAAAGTCAAATTTCACTTCCCATTCCTCCCTCACAGGTATTTCAACAGTGGCAGTGCTCCTCTAGAATGTGACAAGGAGTTCTGGGATTTGAGGGACAGCGTGGTGCAGTGTGAGCTCCTCATCCTCCGACAGCTCAACTTCCAAGTCTCCTTTGAACACCCTCACAAGGTGCGTGTGTGTGTGTGTGTGTGTGCCGTTGCAGTATGGTCTGGGTCAAAGGAGTGTTTTCAGATTTGAGTTCACTTTTCTTAGCTGATCTGATATTCGTAAGCTTTTCTAATTTCCTCATTCTATTTCTTGCATTCAGTGGTCCAGAAATTGTAAGTCACTCTGTTGTCTAGTGACAGAAAGGCCAACTCAAAATGATTTTGCTGACCTGTGTTTGGCTGATCCCCGTTCACACAATCCATTTGTGCATAATGTACAGTAATACATTGTGTTTTTCTCTCCAGTATTTACTCCACTACCTGTTGTCCGTGAAGTCACTCGTGAACCGCCACGCTTGGTCTCGAACTCCCATTGCTGAGACTTCCTGGGCGTTGCTTAGAGACTGTTACCATGGCGCCATGTGCATCCGCCACATACCACAACACATCGCCATAGCAACGTTGCACCTGGCTCTAAACAGCTACGGAGTGGAGCTGCCTGTCGGGGAGAAGGAGTGGTGGCAGGTGTGCGTTCCCTGTTAAGTGTTCATAATGATTATGTGTGTGTGCCACAGAGGCTGTTATAGGTGGATTTATTAAGATGGTATCAAATTAGCAGGTGTGTGTGTGTGGCGGTAGTTTCAGATGGGAGATGTGTTCGAGCTAGGTTCTACACGCTCTAATAAACTCACAAAAAATTCACCCAAAAAGTCGCCACGAAACAACTCCGTCTCAGTTAGGGTAGACCAATAACATCATCAGTTAGCAGAAATCTGACTATAGTCCACCTGTGTGCAGTATAAGTGTCACGTGATCTGACGGTCACAAGATCTAACAGAGCACCGTTACATCCATTATTATAAACTGGAAAGAATATGACGTCACAACAAACCTGCCAAGAGAGGACCAATACTCACAGCAGGCAAGGAGGACATTAATGAGAGAGGCAAGAAAAAGACCAAAGAAAGCTCTACAGCAGGCTTAATTGAACTAGTCATGTTTTGGTTAGGGTTAGGCACCAACACTACGTGATTAGTTAGTCCAATAAGTTATCTAAGGGGGTGTGCCTTGTATAGAGCCTCCACACGACACACTGCTGTAAACAGGAATGAAGGTGTCTGTCGCAAACTGCAGTAAAATGACAAACTCTCGTGACATTTTAAAGAAACCTCTGGGATATACAATGTTCCATCCTATCTCACATTTGGTGGAATTTAATGCATGTGTAATTAAATTAGTCCGTCAGGGCCATGTACAGTATGATGGACTAGCTGTAGCCGTGCACAGGTGGCCCCTGCAACAGCAACCATACAGCTTTGTACCACTGTGCCCTTTAACCACAGGGACATTATCACCTGACCATCCAGCTCCATCTTATTTTTTGTTATTTATTGGTTTATTTGATGAGGGACAGTGCACATTAATAAAAACATTTCTGTAAATCTTCAGAGCAGAAGTGCCTCGTGTAATTGTTCATTGTAATTGAAGGCTGGTGGCCAATGAGGTCTCTTTGATTTTGTAAGTCACTAAATGCAAATAGAAAAGTTCAGGATTTGTTATGGTTTTCTGCTTCCGGCCTCAAGGCTACAAGATCGTTTGAAGATTGTTTGAACAATGTGTGGACCTTTGATGTCCATGTTAGTTGAAGTTAGGTGTGGAACTGAAGCCTGTGTTTTTTTTTGCGTAGGTGCTGTGTGTGGACGTGACCAAAGCACACATCGACGCTGTGGTCTCTGACCTCCTTCAACTCTACGACATGGAGGCCAAGTGTGTCTGAGGGACACACCTACGAGACGCCCTCACTGGAGACGCATGGGAGTTGTTGCATCTGTTGCGTGTGAGTAGAATGAGTAAATGTGCGTATGTCGTTCCCTGCATGTCGGGGTTCAGGTTCGTTCGTGTACTCGTTTGTGTGAGAGAGAGGAGCACTCTGTATTGCCCCAGTTAGTCTGTGAGCTGTGACAAAAAAACACACCCGCACTACTGCTTCCTGCCACTGTGGGGAGACATTTCTTGCTTTCTGCTCTCTGATCACCCAGCCCTGCTGTATCCTGATGTGCTCTGGAGTTTATCATCAACACCAGAAATATCTTCACACTCCTCATATAACATGTTTTTACTACCATGTCCACTGTATAATATCCAAAGATATTATTATTAAATCAATAATTCCAACAAATCCATGAAAATGCATGGGAATGATGACCGCATGAGTGGCATTGTCCTCACAGATTTGCGGTGGGTCGTCAAATAAATGAGCAGAATTTTTTTCCATCCTCTTTTGTTCAACATTTCTATCTGCAGTAAACCTTTGAGCCACATGAGGGAGCCTGAATGTTTGTATTCTACTTATAACATAGAATCTGATATGACTGGTGGTCATTCTGTTTGTTTAACTGATGAGAGGAAATTAAAAGAATGAGAGCCTGTTAACTTATTTGGTCTCATTTATAGTATTGAACATGTGTATATGTTTGCAACACATGCATTAAGCAAAGTTGTGGTTTATCAAACATCAAAGCATCTCTTCTTAACGGCTGCTTTACCTGTTCAACATAATATGAGATGATGAGGAAATGTCAGTCAAAATGATCAGGAACGTTCATTGACGCACAAATACTTGTCTTGACATTGCATGTTATGATATAAAACATAAATTCACATGTGAATGCATTCATTTGCACAATGACCTCCCCATACAGTAAGTGTCATCATGGTGATTGTAGTGGATATCTGACTGTATGAACTCTTGTCTTGTTTTTTTTTGTGAAAAGACAGTTTGTAATTTTATGAGGAGGACCAAGCAGATGAAGAATATGTGGGCACATGATCTGCTGTATGTTTTTTACTAATGTCTCTGCTGTTAAAATAACATTTGGCCTGTGTATTGTTCAAAATGAACTCTACAGACTCTGCCCCTTTCTGTTTCAAGGACATGTCTGGTGATATTCTATATTTTCTTGTCAATAAATGCCATGGAAAAACTGAAACCAACAAGGAATTGACAATACAAGTGCGGTCTGTGAATCAAAGCCTTATGCATGTTATTCCTCTGTGCCAGTGAGCTCCATTGTCGTCCAAAAACACATGAAAGAGCCACAGTGTTGCACTGGGGGACAAGTTCCTTCATCCCTCACTAGTTTATGTTGCCTCAGTCCCACAGACACTGCCCTGCTGTCACAGATACTCACTAATTCTACTATTTCCCCTTGGATAAATCATTTTCTATCTTATCTTAGAAAGGGAAAAGTGTATTAATCCGTTCCCAACAAATGTATTTGCTCCTGCTTGAGTAACATTTGGTGGAAACTACACTGACCAGCTGACCATGATCTTCCGTTGTGTCCCAATTTACAGTGTAACTTCACCCCCAGGTCTGAAACTAAGTCCACCTACTGCATAATTTGGAAAAATTCAAGAAAGTGGGCTAAGAGATTAACCACGCCCACTTCCGTATGACGAAAGCCTTGACACAGCATCTACAAATATGACAGCTTTTTTTACAGCTTGTAACATAGTGACCACAGGGCAGTGAATTTGATGGATTCACTGTTCATCAGACCATAAATGAGGCAAGAATTACATTACTGCTGCTGGGAGTAGTGTCCTATCAGCCGGGGGGGGCAGGGACCCAGCATATACTATATATATGTATATATATATATACACAGTATATGTGTTTATATGTATGTATATATACTGTATGTTTATATGGATACTGTACACGTGTATGTGTTTTTCTTTCTTCTCTCTCTTTGACCATGTTTTTGACGTAAATACAGTGGTTGCAGAATCACATTGTTGGTTGTGGTCTTTTATTGTGATTTGTTGCCAAGAAGAATAATGTAGAATCATTCTAAAGGTTGCTTGTAGATGACGTCAATCCATCTGTGAATGCAGCGGTGTGAAACAGTGTGACAGCCCAGAGCTAAAATCCCTGATAGCTGAGAGGTAGCCCCGACTCTGTAATCCCACTGGCCTAAGTGGTACTAAGTGTTTTGGCACCTTGTCCTGATTTTTTTTATAGTGACGATGTTTTAGGGGAATGTAAAGAAACAATGGATGAGTGGTGAGAACCCAGCCAACACTTTATTATTGAAGAATACTGATAAAGGTTACTTTAATCACCTTCTGTTTACTGCTTCACTTACTTTTCTGTATTTCTCTTGTAAAATCAGGTGTGTGTGTGTGTGTGTGTGTGTGTGTGTGTGTGTGTGTGTGTGTG
>NW_022280671.1:0-21808 GCF_004355925.1 Anarrhichthys ocellatus | reverse complement strand
ACATACATACTGAGTTGACAGTATGCAGTACATAGAGATTGAGTACGTAGTATGCAGTACATACATACTGAGTTTACAGTATGCAGTACATAGAGATTGAGTACGTAGTATGCAGTACATACATACTGAGTTTACAGTATGCAGTACATAGAGATTGAGTACGCAGTATGCAGTACATACATACTGAGTTTACAGTATGCAACAAATATTTACTGAAACATTCTTGCAAGGAAGTTGTTCTGAAACACAAATTATAAACTCACCACAACACACTTAACTGAAGATTTAGTTTCCTCATATTCCTTATAATTAATGCAAAACTTCAGAAACTACAGACCCATAAAACTGCACCCGCACTGCTGTGTGTAAACACAGACTGAAGAACACATCTTTATTTACTTTGAGATGATTTTTACTTTGGTTTCCATGAGAACGAGTTTGATGTAAAAGTGAGAGCAAGGGGTCAAACTAAAGTAAACAGGAAGAGTTAGTGCCATATACATATAAATAAATGTCATGAACGCAGTGACAGGCACGAAGGGTGATGATTAAGTACAGTACCAATTTTGTTTGGAGAACCTATCCTATGATCTGTGTTATTGATAGTGACTGAACTCCATCTGTTCCTTCACTCTATCTCTCTCTCTCCAGCTCCAGGTGTAATTACTGTAATCAACTGGCAGCCTCACATCTCACGTCTGCAGAACATTTACTGTGACCCTGAAACCCAAAATAATGAAAGGTAGCGCTCAGAAAACAACAATAAAAACATTTTCAGTTTGCTTTCTGTGAAGTTTCCAAGCCATGACATAGAAGCATCAGAAGAGAGTTTTGAAGTAAAGAGAGAAAATAAAACCATATTTCCATTCATCACACCTCCTCACCATTGAAAAGGTTATCGTATATTTAGTTGAGCGTTAGAGGTCAAGGGAGGTAGAGAGACACAGAAAGAGAGGGAGAGAGAGAAAATTCCTGCCTGGCTTTCCTCCATTTGGGATCAGAAGGCCATGAAGCGCCTGAGGAGAATGGCTACACGTTATCTCCCTCCACCTACGCCCCTGAACCTGCCACGGCCCCAAAACATATACTGGCGGCAGCCCTGGGGGGGGGGGGGTGCAGTATGTTTTCAATCATTTTACTTCGAAATAATGTTTAGAATACTTCTTCTACCACTGCCAATACTGACATTCCTAGTTAGATAGAGGGTGAAAAGTAAGAAACACTGTGTTTGCCCTAAGGCCCCAAATTATTAAATCTGCCCCAAAACACACCCACATCGCAGTTAATCGCGGTTACAAACATCAGGGAAATACACTCTGGTTCACGGGAGAAAACACCAGGGGCAGACTTTACATTTAAGCAAGGCAGGCAACCTGAGCCTGGGGGCCCCCCAACTCTATTTATAATTGTGTTTAGATGTGAAAAATATCAAATTATTTGACTATCCTAACTCTTACCCTGAAATGACTAAAATATGCAACTCAGCTGTATACTACCTACTGTGTAATGTCCTTTCACTCTTCAAACTCATTTAAATTCAGGACTTTTACTGGGCGGTGTTAATATATTTACGAGTCAATAGTTATTAGATAATTAGAGAGACTTTGGAGAAAAGACTTAACAGAATAGCACAAGTGGAAGTGTATTGGGAGTTAAAACCAACGAAGGCCTCTATGATGAACGCAAAGAAACACAGCCTACAAAACAAGTGGAGAAGACTGACGTAATACAAGGTTTAAAATGTAGTCTATAGCCTCATCATGATCCTACTCAAGATGGCGGATGCTGGCGAACTTGTGGCTGCCGCTCCATACGTGATTGTAAATTTCTGTTGTTTAATTGGATGCCAACGCTAAAACTTGGCCGATAAAGTTGAGCTGCGTGTTTGCGGCTAGATACTGCCGTCTACCATCCAATCTACACAAACATCTTCACTGGATTAGCCGCACCAGATCAGCTTACTGTCTCCATCTGCCAAAGTTACCTCCGTGCTAGCCCCAGGACTCCCGGTTCTGGTCCACAGCACTACATCGTTGTCCTGCTACTGGAGCAGTCGGTCTTCTCATCCCTGCCTGCCACATCGCACGAGCGGCCAGCACGAGACCACCTGTTTATCCTGCCGGGATCTTTCCATGCCGGTGTTACGTCCCTACTGGTTTTCAAACCTACTGGTTTCCCTTCCGTGCATGTGTTGTCTTGGCTTAACAACAGCAGCTGTTTTCTGTCTCTGTCGCCAGATTCGTCAAACATTCACAAACATATTGCTGGAGATCTATAAACCACATCTCATATCCATTACGCGGATTACGATTGAATAAGTGAGCACTACATCACAGCCACGTATGAAGAAATACATTGAAGAAAATATATTTATGGAAAGATCGCAACAACCTGGATACGAACTCTGTCGAGCAAAATAGTAATAAATCCAAAGGCGGTCACTCTACATGATCCGCTATTTGCTCTTAATGAAGTGTCAGTCATTCACTGATTTATCACACTTGTTGGAGCTAGACCTTTTGACGGGAGACCCAGACCGCTGGACTTTCGCTGCTGCAAACCTTCGGCAGGGAAGTCGCACCAAAAATGAACTGGATCCGGTTTACAATCAAAAAGTATTTAATAAACAATAGAAGCTAGAAGAGTTGCAAACTGAATTACTCTATCGATATCAATATGTCCCGTGGGGCAGAGTTCTCACAAGGCCCACCTAATAGGCCAGCCCAGCTGGTCAACTACACAGAGTGGTAACGGCGCGAACTCTAGCCAAAACCCTCTGGAACTATCTTATATTTAAAAGTCCCTCTCCGAAAGTTTAAATGTCCAGTATCAGCCTCTGTGATTGGCCGAAATTCAATAGCCCCTCCTGGCTTCGG
Organism: Anarrhichthys ocellatus; assembly: GCF_004355925.1. Classification (NCBI taxonomy): domain Eukaryota; kingdom Metazoa; phylum Chordata; class Actinopteri; order Perciformes; family Anarhichadidae; genus Anarrhichthys; species Anarrhichthys ocellatus. Next base: position 18,932 of record NW_022280671.1, on the reverse strand, counting down.
GCAGTTATCATCTCAGTGTTTGGTTGAAGTCGTCCGGACTCCTCCTCAGGTGCTGGTGGTCTCTGCAATGCCTGTCTCAAAATCCCTGTCTGTCCCTTGGCTATTCTTCACAGTTTAATACATTCAATGATTGTCTTTTATGGCTTAACACTTCGATGGTAAACATACTATAAACATATTATACATTTTACCATATTTTGACATTCTTATTATTGTGACACTTCTACTCACCACTTGGGGTGTTACTTAATCATACTAATAATGTTTTTAATACTGAAATCCTCCACACACTCATACCTCGTCGGTTTAGGAAAAGATCATGGTTTGGTTTTAAATAACTATATATGTTACTTACCACATAACTTAGGTTACATACGAAAGTTAAGTAAGTTAAAACAAGTCAAAATCAACTTTCAGTTTCACACAGGACAATACTTAACAGGAAGTTTATTCTTTACCAGGTATTTGAATTCAAGCGGGAGTGTTTTAACAGCCAATTTATCAACTGCCCAAACTTCATCTGTAGCTAGCAAGGGACGTATGCACCAATGTGTGTTGACAATAAATTATAGAACCACAGGATGAGCTCTACTTTTTCACTCAAGTATTTTTTTACTTTAGGATATTGTAATGAATGTTCAACGTAATCAACGGTTGCACCTTTATGAATACAGATAACAATATGGACAGTTAAAACAGCCACGGTAAATCTGTTTCCCTGGATTTAACCACATTAAACGTAGAATTGTGTATAAGATGTGTTCAATTTGGCAGACCTTTACAGTGACATCTTCCGTGCAACAATACAGCCTTTGGTGACACCCATTCAGCAGTCCTTCAGTCAATGTACCTCTGCAGCTCTCTGTATACTGTTGCTTAAGTGTATGTGTGCTTCCTCAGAGTTCATTCCCTTGAAACTACTTTGCCTCAGGTTCACTAACTGTTCCAGGCAGCAATGTCAGCCAGACTGCTCTCCCAAACCAAGCTATTACCTGAGAGTTTATCACCATCTATTTCTACCACAAACCCTGTAATCCTCCAGCTCTTTCTGCTCCTCAGTACCCCTCTGGTATGCTAGAAACAATGGTGTGTGTGTGTGAGAGTGTGTGTGTGTGTGCTTGCACAGCTTCGCACAATGCTTCTCCCTCTCACTTGTTGATGAATAAGCAATGAAGTGCTGAGCCCATCACCGTGGGGAGAGTTTCCCTAGCAGACCTTCCTACTTGTGTACATACACACAAACTAGCACGGATGCACAAAGAGGCATTTACATACATGTACAGATGCTCACGCACGTGCAAACACAAACACACACACACACACACACGCACACACACATACACTGGAGCCTGCTCTCAGGTGGTAATTATGTGAATGCTAAACTGTCTCTCTGATGCATCCTGGGGATTATTTAAATGGTCAAATGAAGTGATGTACCACGGACCAAGAAGTAGGCTCAGGGGAACTTTTGGAAACGACAGCCTATGATAATGTCTGTGTGTGTCTGCGTGTGTGTGTGTGTGCGTGCAACCAAGTACAAGCTGCGTGTGTGAGTGTCTCTTTGAGCCACCATTTATTTTAAACGAGCAGTAGAGAAAATGTTTCTGTTCTCGGGTCCCAGGGGCTCCTCTGTTGTGTTTTCTTTTACAAACAGTGGCCTCTGTTGGTTTCTGCCTGTACTCAGGGACTGAGGTATGACATCATAAAGGAAGTGTGTGTGTTATACTAATTGGACCGACAACGCCCATGTTGACCTTTCGTTCAGCTTTTGCATATGGTTCCCATAAGGGTCATCTACCTCTGATATGATGGGTATGAAGCAGCAACGGACTGCAGACCCATCATGGTGAAAGATATACTTGTTGTCTTTGGCAGGTTTTTTTTTTAAGTCTGACTTCGTGGGACCAAATTGATACAGCTGCACCTCTGAGCGTGGGAATGTGGCTGAAAGGAAGGACAGAGAGGCAGAATAGACCAAATAGGACCAAGGCAGGCATTGTGAGGGCATTGTCTATGGCAAAGGTCATTAGTAGGCATAGTCCAGATCTAGACGCCGTTGTATCCGGACCCTGGACCTAAAACCAATAGATAATTGAGAATTATTACATTTTGACGGAGCGCTACTATTTTAACCGGCGCAGATTTTCTAGCCTTTACGGCAGTCGTTCAGCGATCCAGGAAACACACCAACCAATTACATGCGTTGTAAAACACATTACGTGACGCTGCTCAGCCAATCAAAATGGTCAGACTCTTAAATGTTAATTCTTCCTACGGGCAGTTTAAAACCAGTGTGTCTCATATGTTCAGAGACAGTAGTGGTTATTAAAAGCATTAATGTGAAGCACCACTACGAGACAAAGAACAACTCTTTTCATCAAACGTACCCACTCACATCTGAAATAAAGTCACACATAATAAACAACCTAAGAGCTTAATATGATCAGAATCCTAATTCAATACATATGAGACTAAATCATAGAACAAGTTAGACATTATTGTGATGTTCCGGACCTTTAGTGAGGAAATTCTGTCTAACTGGACCTCGCTGGACTTTAATTGAATACCCCTGGTCTACTGGAACACCTTTACAGGAACTGATTTTAATGAAGCATTGTTGCCTTACAAATTAAATATTGGCCTTTAAAATCCTCACATCAGTCAAACCCCAAGGAGTGTTTGAGAGAAAGTGGCAGGAAGAGTCCACATTGCAACCAGTGTTTGTGTTAACTGTCATTTAGTTTTAGGAGTGTTGACAGACTGTCTGTCATTCTGAAGGATTAGAAAGTAATAACTGCAACTGTAACACGGTTACTCACGGCAAGGGCGTAGGTTTGGTCTCAGCATTGGTAGTGACACTCCCTAAAAAATCCCGCGCAGCAATTTGTTTTGGGGCCCATTTGGGGCCGCGGATATCCATTGTTTCAGACAGTTCATAGATTGGTTCAATCAGAAAGAGTGTGATTTTGCTCTGTAGTTTTGCTTGCATTCAGTATATGATAACACAAGAGACAGAATTTGAGGGTCATAGTGAAATTTGACAACACAAATATGAACTTTTCTCAAATAAAGAATATCCGCGTCACTCCCAAATCCTAATTCTTAAAGGGACCGCACACAATGGATGGAGAATGGACCTGACAGTGTCAACTTTATATCGTTAAGTATGATAATAGGCTATTGGATTGTAATTTGAAGGAGGAGAAAACATACAAACCAGAACGCACACACATATGTAGCATGTTAGAGTTATAAATAACTTGTCCATGTGAGAAACAATAGTTTTATAGTTCTATTTAATGACATCACCAAAATAAAAATATAAATATTTTTTTCTTCTTTTTTTTTTTTAAAGCCAATAATGCCAAATTATTTGGGGGGGCTGAAGAACATTTGCGGGGGGCTTCAGCCACCCTAAAATAGGCCCAACGACGCCCCTGGTTGATATTATGTTGAACAGGCAAACTTTATTAAAATATATTAACATTTGTGTAACTTGGAACTGATTTAAACATAACAGTAACAAAACCTTAGTTTAAATACAAAACAGTATTCTGCACCAAATAAATAATAATAATAATAAATAATTAAATAAATGAATAAAAAACGTTCTGCTAAAATGCCAATATACAGTAACAGTATATTCTATATCCAAAATATATATAAAAAAACTTTTCCCAGTTGTGCAGCCAAAAAAAGACAAAAAAATTAAAAATAAATATATGCTGCAGCACTTAATAGGCTACAAATAAAGTCCGTTCCTCCTTCATGCAATTATTAGTAGTGCTGGGCAACGATTACAATTTTTAATCGCATGGATTTTTTGCAATTAATCGCGATTAATCTCATTGTTATGGCAAAGTTCAATAATGAATTCAAAAGTAGTGTATTGCGCACTTTTATTTTGAAAGTACTGCTATATGAACAAAAGGTCAATAACATTTGGTTTGCAAACACTTTAAACAAATCAGGTTCTTTTTAACAGCAGTATTCCCTTTACACAGTAGCAGTTCTATCTCTTCACTATCTGTGCTCAGTGTGCTGACTGTATGTGAAACGTTCCACTGCTGTGCAACAGGAATAAAATATTTCAGCACGTTTCAGAAAAAATGTCTGTCTTCATGACAGTCAGAGCATGTGAATGCAGCTCTACTCTTCATCACTATAATGCTGTAACTCCGACGTGATGCTGGTGACCCAGCGATCAAAGAATAAAGACACTTTACCCACAATTTAGGTGTATTTTCCCTTTAACTCACGAGATGCAGCATGTTTTACACTTAATGTGAATATAATTCATACTTTGTTGGCATCTTATTCTGAAAACCGGATGTTCGTCTGAAGAAACCTGATGTTGTCTCACATTCATCTTTCCACTAACTTTCACGGTCCTTCGCTCGCTCCCGATCTGTGCCGTTTGAATGCGCTTACCGTGAATTTCACGTGAAAGTGTCTGCTGAGTTGACCACGGAGATCTGAGTGTCTGAGGCAATTAAAATAACAAAATATTGGTGGGGACAATTGTGTCTTCCCCAAACTTTGGTCGTGACTAGTCCCTATGGACCCTATGCAAACCTACGCCCTTGACTCACGGTAAACTGTCTTTAACAGAATCAAGGTAAGCAGCATACTGCCCCGGAACTTCCTTTCGGAACTGAGAAATACTTTAGGAGCATGTGGACACTATAGATTTCAACTCGGGGAATCCTGTTCCAGTTCTAGGTGCAGGGCTAGTTCTTGTCAACCCAAAAAGTAAATACTGCGCAAGGCTGTTCTGGACTTGGTCCTTGGCTATTGGGCATCTAGCACTTCCTGAAGGCAGCATTTTGATGTCAGCGAGTAGAAGCTGCTCTCAATCAGTTTACAGAAATCAACTCAAAGAAACACTCAATTCCTCCTGTGTACTCCTCACCAGCACGGTCTGGGTTCCACAAATGTTCCAGTCCTATTGAGTTCTCCTGTTTATTGTATGTGCTCCCATTCTGTTACTCAAAGCTGTGTGTAGCATGAAACAATGGATGACTGTAGTTGAACACACACAGTATTAACGAGTGCATGTGAATGTGTGTTGAATGTTCTTGTGTGTTTTTATATTATTAGAATTGATAATGAAATACCTGTAAAAACTGCTGAAAGACAGTGAACTTGGTGAACTCTGGTGGCACAAACTCTACAAAGGAATGATAATGCGGCTCCATAACTGTCGGGTGTGTAAATGAGCAACTGTTTTTGTTTTCCATATGAAGTTGGAAGATGATAGCATGTCAATGTTGTGATCTGAACATTGAGAGCGTGGTGCTTCCGCATATAGCGGCCCCTTGATCCAAGCACATTTAAAACACTATTGTAAAAGTATTCTATCAGCCAATGACCTTAAACTGTAGAATAATTATAAAATAACAGCAGCCACTGATGATGTTTTATGTCATGCATTAATACAGAATTATATTAATTTCTAAGTTAAACCACACTTTTTCTTTGCCCCATATGACCCGTTGCTTCTACATATATTCATTAAACTGAAAAAAGCTGTTTTTTTCCCTCCTCCCTCTCCTGATCCTCCTTCAAAATTTCAAAGTGATACAATTCAGATTTACCCGCCTTTCCCCCTCCAGTGGCCTATTACTTTATCCATATGCTGCTCATTTCAAGGCAAGGCTTTTAGCATTTGAAATTGTAATGGCTGGGCCCTCTGTTTATAATGACAGGCCCCTGTCACTCACGCTAACTGACAGACAGCCTGCATTAGCATAACATCTGTTCCACTCGATGATCACTTTCTGTGATTATCAGGGGACCTCGCTGGTCAATGCTCACTTTCAGGGTTGTGTCAGTTGTTGTGATCAGATTCAGCCTGAAGTTGGGCCATCGAGAAAAGAAGTTGTTAGAGAGCAGGCCAATTAAAAGGGCACTGTGGAGTTCTCTTGTGAACAAACAAAACTTGTTACATTAAGTTTTACGCCCCAAAACTGTGTCTTTGAGGTCTAGACAGGCTCTAGACATTCATCAAATGCCTCCAAAAGCTAAAAGAAAGCTAATGTTCTCTTCAGCTGGACACCCGGCTCACGAGCATATGCTAAAGGTTTCGGCCGTTCTGTATCCACAGGTCTATCCACAGGTCTGTCCACAGGTCTATAGACAGGTCTGTCCACAGGTCTGTCCGCAGGTCTGTCCGCAGGTCTGTCCGCAGGTCTATCCACAGGTCTGTCCAATGGTCTATAGACAGGTCTATAGACAGGTCTGTCCACAGGTCTGTCCGCAGGTCTGTCCGCAGGTTTGTCCACAGGTCTATACACAGGTCTGTCTACAGGTCTGTCTACAGGTCTATACACAGGTCTATACGCAGGTCTATCCGCAGGTCTGTCCGCAGGTCTGTCCGCAGGTTTGTCCGCAGGTCTATCCGCAGGTCTATACGCAGGTCTATCCGCAGGTCTATCCGCAGGTCTATCCGCAGGTCTATCCACAGGTCTATCCACAGGTCTATCCACAAGTCTATGCACAGGTCTGTCCGCAGGCCTATCCACAGGTCGATACACAGTCTGTTGTATTTGCAGCGTCACCGATGCACATAAGTATAAACCAATGTGTTACTGCCGTTGTTTGAAACAGATTATTAGGGCCCCTGTTAGAAATAAGTCGGGGTTGGCAACATTGGAGAAACCGGCAAGAGTGAGCTAGATTTATCCAACCTAAAAACCCAGCCCAGTGTTGCCAACTTTTTTCTGATGAAAGTAGCTAGCAGCACTAGCTCCAACAGACCGTAAATCTAGAGAGAGAGACTCCAAGGCAGCACCGCTGTCAGCCTGTCCCTTCAGGCCTCCCTCCAAACCCACTCCCCCAAAATGATCATTATGAGTATGAACAAAAGTCAGATGGGTAGGCAGGTAGGTAGACAGGTAGGTATGTGGACAGGTAGGTAGGTAGACAGTAAGATGGGTAGACAGGTAGGTAGGTAAACAGGTAGGTAGGTAGACATGTGGATATGTAGACAGGTAGGTTGCTTCAAGTAATTTACTCCTCTTTTAAGTTGACTGCATTACATGTGCATGTGTTAGCATTTCCTGACAGTCCATAAGCTACTGTACAGTAACCTGCAGTTCATTGTGACTTGTGTTTGGACCGCAGTGTGGCATCTCTTTTGCTTCCCCCTCACTTAATAGACACCTTTACTCGGTTTGTGACTTTGGGATGCTTTGAAAAGCTCAGGGAAGCAGCTGTGTGCTGCATTTTAATCAGAGGTGGTGAAGTCACCACAATAATAAGCCAATAACAGGTCAATAAGCCAGTGAAAAGTGAGATCTATGCCTGCTAGTTTGTGTTTTCCACCTCCGATGACACAACCGCTTCCCTCAACACTGTTTCATGGTTACAGCCACTAATAGACAGTCCTGTGTCACAGTAACATCAGGGAGATTCTGGATACATTCCGCATCATTGCCATGAACCCCACCAAGTTTGTAATCCCTCTGTGATGCCATGACTTTGGTCTCAGCTGTCTGGAGAAAACCAGGTCCCTGCATGACTCCAGCTGTGGCTTCAAAACACATCTGGTTATTGACTCATACATCGACTAGTAACTGGTTTGATTTCCTTTGATAATAAGATAAGGTCAACCTTCTGTTGGTACACAAAAGACAGACTGCTCTCATCCGTTTACTACAACAGAGTATTCAAATCTCAATCCTAATATTTCTCGCGTTATATTACTGCTTTTTTCTCAAAATATTTCAACTTTGTTCTCGAAATCTCTTTTTCCCCTCCATGTGGCCCTACTACTCTGTCATAGTTATTCTATACACATGTGGTTGAGTGTTTGTCAGCGTAACAAGCTGGAGGATGATTTGAGTTTCCCTCTATTACTCATTTTTTTCTAAACTAGGTCTGGAGTCATCGGTCACTGAATTGTGTCGTGAACCGACCAGGTTTATTGTGTTGGTCAGGATTGGTGGAGGTAATTCGAAAACAAAATACAGTTGTAGCCCGTTTGCTACACGAGACAATCTTGACAAAAGAAAAAACAGTAGTGCATTTTTGGGATTTGCTTCAGGAGAAATGTAAAAAGCAACAACCAAACAGTTCTCTTGGCAGATAATGATTGCCGGCTGGGTTAGCTTACCTACCATCTCGGCTCTCCTCCCTCTCCTCCTGGGCAGTCGACGCTTTGGTGTTTGGTCCGGTAGGTCTGGCTGGGTGGTCGGCGTGTCTTAAGCCATAAGGGCTCCAGTAATGATGAAAAGACATACATTTAGTCATAAATGTCGCGCAATAAGGGAGCTACCGTACAACAACATGTACAACATGTAGCTGCTGCTTACAAAGTTCAAGCTGAAAATACACAGAAATGCTTACTGTTTGTTTTTTGAAGAACCTGCTCTTATACACACTGCGGGACTGTCAGGATCCCTGTCTGACCTGTTGTGTGTTACCTCTGTTTCCCCTGATCTCCTCTCCTCATCTGTTCTGTCATTCCCCTGTTTGTTATTGTGTGCCATGTGCTCTGTGTTTTTCCTCTGCCTCCAGACATCTCCCATGGCCACTCCCCTGATTAGTGCACAGCTAGTTACCTCCTGCAGGCTGACACACCAGACTCAGATCCCACTAATCATTCCCCTGGCACTATATCAACCCTGGTCCTGCAGGCCGGGGTTGTTAGTTCGTACCGTCTTTCACCCGCTTCAACCCCATATCGTCTTCTGCCTTGAGCGCCTGTCGCCGGTGTCCGCCGGTCCGGCAATCCCTCGCGCCCGCCGTTGTGTTCCAAGGGACTTCACACCGTCAATCTGCCTGCCCTCCAGTGTCGATCCACGGGAATCATACCGTCGATCTGCCTGCCCTCTGGTGTCAGACCACGGGTACCACACCGTTGATCCGGCCTGCACCCTGTCGGACCACGGGCTCCACACAGCTATTCCTGTCCTTTATTATTGGTAAAATAAAATCAGTTGTACCGGATTCTGTCTCATGTGGTTTGCTATTGGGTCCTGATCTTGAACTCCCGTGACAGTGTTGGGTGTGTGCGTATTTGGTGCTACAACCGCACCGTCTTAATTCCCAGTCCAGCGTCATAAAACATTAGCCACTGAAGTGCTTGATTTAGAGTCCTCGCCCCAAAAAACGAGCACAATGTCATTATTACAAGCAGTGTATTACAGTTTATTTTGAGGTTTATTGGTAGGCGGTGACCTCTAGTGGCATTTATGACAGGAGCAGAGGGAAGTTGGGTGACGTGTAACGAGCAACCAATCTCCTGCAACCAATCTCCTGCAGTGAGGAAAGCACAGGACTCTCACCCATGAGACCACTGTTCATGTGCCACAGTAAATAACTCTAAACTTAAGAAACGTACTTCAATTATGTCATGTACACAACATAGGTTAACGGGATAACGTCTGAGGCCTGGTTTAAGTTTTGTACGTCAATTAACCCTCCTGTTACCTTCAAATTTAGTAACCTCTTTTATCCTTGAGGTAAACCTCCAGAAAAGTATTGAAATTGTTACCCAAGTTTATGTGTCAGGTACTTTGTTTGTTTGGTGACTACCTAAATATCCCTTTAAATAAAACAACCCCACCCACCTTCTTACATCCAGAATACCTATAGAAATATGCAGATCAACATAATGCCACTGATTGACCTAAAATTGGAAAGATATATCTTGTTGGTGTTTTAATGGCTTTATATTATTTGTAAGTACATATTTTTGTTATCTATAACATTTGGAATGAAAAACAATTTCTGTTATCAACAATAGTAACATGTATTATGTTCGGGGTCAATTTGAGGAAAAATAAACACAATTTCAAAAATTTTGAAGGATTTTATTTGTACAACAGAACATCAGTAAGGAACACATAATAGTTCTTTATTTACAAAAAAAACTATAAAAAAAGTACATTTGAGCATTGTGTCGGGGATTGTTCTATGCTACTCTAAGTGCTATGTATACGAATATGTATGTGTGAGATAGTAAAAAACAGTCACTAAAATGAGTTTGACAGAATACGAACAGACAGAATATGAACATCATATTATTTTTCCTTCAGGCCACCAGAAGGTACATTCCAGCCTTTTGTCTGCACTACTGTACACATGATGTGCAGAGAGTGCATGCATGTTCCTTGCAGATGCATTTCTTGCATTTCACACAGGTGTTGCTGGTCTTGGAGTCATTTCTGTTGGGACAGACCTGGCACCTGCCACGTTTCCTGCCTGCAGTTTGAATCACTGGAGGAGTTGGGGTGTGTGTCTCTGTTTGGATGTCCTTCACAACAGTTGCAGCAGCTGTTGATGCTCTTGGAAGGCACCGTCTTCTCTCGATATGAGGTTTCACCAACGCGTAACCCAGCTGCACCAGGATAGTCCTCCTTCGACTCAGATTTCCGCTGTTCCAGTCCTTGTTTATTTCACTTCATATTAAAAAGGCATTGTATCATGCATCAAATGATGTTGAAGAACATTTCAAGGGGCCAACGGGCAGTCATGCGTCGGCAGCTGTATGTGGCTGTGACCTTGTCCAGGTTCTTACCACATTTAATGTTATGACCATTCAGTCATTCAGCCATGTCAAGTACCAGCCTCATGCCCTGATTTTTTTCAGGTGCTTCCCCAGGAGATTTACCAGTGTACACCTGCATATTCCAGGCATAGCTGGACTGTGCAACACATGCTGCCCATATTACGCCATGTCTGCGTTTGACACGGTGAACCACCAGATCCTCCTCTCCAACCTCGAGGGGATGGGCATCTCAGGCTCTGCACTCTCCCTGTTTGCATCCTACCTGACAGGTCGATCCTACCAGGTGACATGGAGGGGGGCCGTGTCGGAACCACGCATGCTGGCTACGGGGGTTCCACAAGGTTCAGTTGTGGGCCCCCTTCTCTTCTCGCTCTACGTCCTTTGTACCGGCCCAGACAACCCTTACTTCCCAAACCACCCGGCTACACCACCGGGGCTGCCGGAGCACAATGACACCGTACTCATTGCAGTAGAGGTGAGGCGTTCCAACGTTTAATTCAATGTTTGTGGATAGGTTGAGTTATACTACATGGAAGCCAGGAGGTTGCTTGAGCACCGGATGTGATGATGAATGGGGAGGAGGGTCACATCGATTCTGAAATGACAACTGACTGCGGAGAAGAGAACAGGTCTTTAAAGCTTGACGGGAAATATATGATTGGCTGAGGGAGGCCGTGGCAAAATCGCCCACTGTCAGCTGATAGAGTAGGAGCCAGAGAGCGAGAGCCAGAGAGAGTTGTGAGTGAATGAGAGCATAAAAACACTGTCCTAATGTAGGAAGTTAGAGTAAATCCCAACATTTTACATAGTTAATTATTTTACAACTGTATGATTATAAATACTATATTTCAAAATATCACTCCTATACGCAAAGTTCTCTCAATTTTACTGTATTTTGCTCTCAGTAAATAATCAATGTTAACAACTTGATATTAAAGGAGGGATTTGGTAATCATAAAATCATCAGGGTGGCACCAAACATCCTGAGCCAAATTACGAAAAGTGGTAGCAGTCAAAGTCTATTCTGAATCCAAAGTTACAGGTCAGATATGCTGCTGGTTTACACGACAGGAGTTTGGTGTGAGTATCTTACCACAGCATCCTACATCGGGCATGCCGGAAGCCTGAAGTGAGCTTTGAGGCAGACTGGCATGCAGACTTCCTGCCCCCTGGTAGCATTGAAGATTGGTCGACCTTATTTACACAATGCTGACGGCAGGCTGCGGCTTGCCCCACATAGCGATCACATACCATGCAGGGCTGAAGAGCGCGACTGAGTCTTCCCCACAGTTCCAATGTCAACCGTCAGCATTGGCTAAGAGAAGCCAGGGCTACTACCTGGGTGTTGAGTGGTTGAAGATACTGAGGTTAACTGGCACAAGCCATCTGGCTTCATACATAAGATGACACATCAACATTCTATTGTGTGATGGAACACACATGTTCCATCCAGCATTCTATTCTATGTCTCCTTTTATGAATTCACTATTTGTTAGTCCAGCATTCACTATGTTTTCCATGGCACAGTTTTCACAAAACTCCACCCATTATGACCCATTAGCAGTCATGAAATAACACTGTATATTACAAAAGAACAATTTGTCTATTGCTTTGCAGATTGCAGATATTGTAAATCATATATACAAGTCACAACAACAGTTTAAACTGTTGCAAGTAACTCCACAATTTATCCTTTTAACATTGTTAAGCTGTCTATGTTTGCAAATTCATATTCAAATGCTAATATATTGCATCCCGTGTACTGTATTGTAACTACAGCCACACCCAAATCTCACCTGCACCTGAATTTGGGAATTAGTCAGTTGATGGATTTAAGACCTTAAAACTGTTTTGAACTGAATTATTTGGTGGATAATAGTTATTAAGACAAATAAGTCTTTCTACTAATTATTTTTTGTTTACGTAGCAAGTTTCACTGCTCTGATTGGAAGAAACACAATTTGCATTTTACTATGAATTTTTTCGACATACTATACTATGACTTTTTTATGACTATCCGACATAATCCATGACTTTTGACAAAGTACCATCTAATTCATCTCTCCTGATCATTCACTGAAGACTGGATCAGTGGGGTTGTATCACAACAGAAACACTATCGAAAGACAACATTTAGTGACACACTAGGGAATGTATGGCGAATATGAACAAAACCTATAAAAAGACATATTTAGTTGATTACAAAACTCAATAACTATGTGTTAGAGCAGCGGTCCCCAACCACCGGACCAGTACCGGGCCGTGGATCATTTGGTACCAGGCCGCACAGAAAGAATAAATATTATATTATTTCCGTTTTATTGATTATCAGAGTCCGAAAGAAGTTTTATTTCGAAAAATGACAGGATTGTCTCGCAATTTCATCCGCCTGTGACACATGTCAAGATGCTTGTCTCGGTCACGCGATACGTTACCTCAAAAATTAAGCCCGCAAGTTAGCGAAAAGTAGTAAATAACTTTTGGAGAGCTTCTTTGCAAAGGGGAAAGGCCACTAAGGAGACAGAAGAAGAGCCTACAACTTCCAAAAAAATGAAAGCTTCATTTAACAGACAATATCAGGAGTCTAATTAAATATCAGGAGTAATTCTGACGCGCCAAGCCCGCTCTGCAGAATATGTGGCTACGGACGAAGATCAGCTGCTGGAGATTGTAAATGACAGTGGCCTTAAAAGTATGTTTGAGACAACAACTCTGCTGGTGTTTTGGATTAAAATCAACGCTGAATATCCTGAGATCACCACAAAAGCACTGAAAACCCTGTTTCCATTTCTAACATCCTCTTTGTGAAGCAGGATTTTCTGCAGTGATGGCAATCAAAACAAAATTACGGAGTAAACTGGACATCAGGAACACACTTCGGGTGTCATTGTCCCCCAGATGGGACCGTCTCGTTGCAGAGAAACAAGCTCAGGGCTCCCACTGATTCAGCGTTATTGTGAGTTGTATTTATTTATGCATTTTATATTTGTTTTCATGCCGATCATATCATTTTATTTCGTCGTGTTTTTCTACCACACCTTGAAGGCCGGTCCGTGGTGCAAAAAAGGTTGGGGACCTTTGCTCTACACAAGATCTCTGGGTTCTGTTATTCACTCGCATGACTTGTCTTACCATTGTTATGGCGATGACACCCAGCTGGTCTTGTCATTTCCCCCCGGTGACACTCAAGTGGAGACACGCATCGCTGCGTGCTTGGCTGAAATCTCGAAGTGGATGGCGAGACACCACCTGAAGCTCAACCTGGAAAAACCGAGCTACTGTTCCTCCCGGGGAAGGGTTGCCCGCACCGAGACCTGTCCATCACCATTGATGATACCGTTGTGACGCCAACTCGGACTGCGAGGAATTTGGGTGTGACCCTGGACAACCAACTGTCGTTCTCAGCAAACATTGCATCGGTTACACGCTCCTGCATATTCCTGCTCTACAACATCAGGAGGATTCGCCCCTTCCTCACTGATGAGACGGTGCAGGTGCTCATCCAGGCTCTTGTCATCTCACGCCTGGACTACTGCAACTCACTACTTGCCGGAGCCCCGGCATCGGCCATCAGACCTCTGGAGCTTGTCCAGAAAGCTGCAGCTCGTCTGGTGTTCAATCGCCCCAAGTTCTCCACACAACTTCCCTTCTGCGTTCTCTACACTGGCTCCCTATAAGAGCTCTCATCCAGTTTAAGACTCTGGTGCTAGCCTACAGGGCAGTGAAAGGAACAGCTCCTTCCTATCTCCAGGCCATGGTCAAGCCCTACACCCCCGCCCGACCACTTCGCTCTGCTGCCTCGGGGCGATTGGTTGCCCCGTCGCTCAGAGGTCCATGTGGCCGATCGACCCGGTCACGGCTGTTTTCTGTCCTGGCCCCACAGTGGTGGAATGAACTCCCCACTGACGTCAGGACAGCAGAGTCGCTGCCCATCTTTCGGTGCAGGCTGAAAACTCACCTCTTGTTGCAATTATTGTATTCATATTAGTTAAACAAGCATCTTAGGTGCTTGTTTATGCACTTATGATGCACTTATGATTTCTGGTGACTAGTAGTTCTCTTGAATACCTATATTGAGTACACTTATGCTATATTATATTGCCCTTCCAGTGTCAGCAGCCCAAAGGCCTGCTGTTGCTTCGCCTTTTGATAAAAGAGTCTAAATGACTGTAATGTAATGTAATATTTTGATACTGTATTTTGCCGGATTGCTCGGAATGTATTGTCTGAAGGGACAGCGCCCACGAAATGCAACCAGACATTCATCCACAATCACCTGGGGGCCTGGTGTCACAGCTCTGTCACTTCTATCCACCTTTCACTCACCTAATTAGTTCATTCAGTGCACCTGCCAGTCACACTCACCTCTTCAGCTCATCACTCTCACCTGCTCACTCTGCCTCTTCACTATTTAAACCCCTGCCTCAGACACACTCACTGCCAGATCGTTCTTTGCATTCATGCTCAACTTTCCCGCACTCACCCATGGACTGATTCCCTGTTGCCGACCCTGCCTGTCCCGGACTACCTCGCCTTGGCTCTGTCCTGGTAACTTACTCAGCCCTTCTGTCCTTGACCACAAGAAACCTGTCGGATTCTTCCAGAGAATCTTCTGCCTGTCGTGTGTTACAAATAAAGAACTCAAATCATACCAGTCCTGGTGTTGTCGTACTGCTCCTGGGTCCTAACTACACCCGTTACAGTACGATCTGGCCACATCATGGATCCAGCAGACGGCACCACGGCATGGACCCGGCTCGAGGCGATCGAGGAGACGATGCAACGAACCGAGACCATGGTGGTCACCAACACCACCGAGGTTCACCACAACCTGGCGAATCAGAACCAGATGCTCATCACGTTGATTGACCAGGTACGACAACTCACGGCAGTCGCAGTTCCGACCAACGCGACGCCGTCGCCGCCACTTGCTCCGGTTCACTCGGGAATGGATCCAGCAGTAACTACGGCGGTCTCAGAGCCCCGGGTGGGGGAGCCCGAACGTTACGCTGGGGATCCTGAGGGTTGCAACGCATTCCTGACGAACTGTTCCATCCTGTTTGCGTTGCAACCCTGCACCTTCGCGTCAGAGGACGCCAGGGTGGAGTTTACCATCAACCACCTGACAGGGAGAGCTCGTTTGTGGGGAACAGCGGAATGGGATCGTCGGACTCCTGCCTGTGCTTCCTTCCAGTCCTTCTCCGCCAAACTACGCAAGGTTTTTGGACTGGTGTCCAGAGGACCGGACGTCACCGGGGGGCTAATGGGGCTCCAGCAGGGCCACCGATCTGTCACGGACTACGCCATTGATATCCGGACTCAGGCATGATTAAGCTCTTGGAACATGGACGCCCAGTGTGACGCGTATCTACTCGGGTTAGCGGATTACGTCAAAGATGAACTCATCGCGTTCGAGCTACCCACATCCCTGGACGGACTTATCGAGGCAACCTCCAGAGTGGATCGCCGCATCCAGGTCAGACGGCTGACAAGGCGCCGGGAACAGTCAAGCCAGGCGGGTCATGTTTGCTCCCAATTGCCCGTTAACAGCCCGGGCTCGCCAGTAAAGAAGGAAGTACTGGTGAGCCGAGCAGTTTCCCGATCCTCCGCCTCCTCGCCTCATTGAAGGAGGTCCGGTCTACTCTGTTCATCGCCTGCTGCGCTCCCGCCACTGGGGGCGAGGCCTTCAGTACCTGGTCGACTGGGAGGGATACGGTCCGGAGGAGAGGCAATGGGTTCCGGCTCGGAACATCTGCGACCCCAGACTCATCGGCAGGTTTCATAGGCAGCACCCAGAACAACCGTCTAGGACCCAGACGACTGCCAGGAACACCCAGCAAGTCCCCGGTGCGGACTATGAGAGACCTCCCTACGGGCCCAAGAAACCCCACCACCTGAACCCCTCCACCCAACCGGATGGGGATTCTGACTCTGCGGCCTCGGAGGAGTTGCTCCTGGGTCCTAACTACACCTGTTACACCTGGATTGTAAAGTCCCATACATCCCGTATTGCTGCGAGTTCGTCACGCTCTCGTCGGCCCTGCCTTGTTTCCCTGCCATCAAAGCGTATGACACGGGAGAAAACATGGAATGTATTTAGAGACATGGTGGCTGGAAATATTGCCCTTCTAGTGTCAGCAGCCCAAAGGCCTGATGTTGCTTCGCCTTTTGACTTGTACACTCCTGCCAAAATGAGCAACCCAATGTAGGCCAGCAAGTGGGTCACATCCAAGTCTTTCCAACTGTCACCATACACGTGCCTCCCCCCTAAATTTGTCATCTCAAGTATATCCTTTTCGATTGATGGTGTTATGAAGAGCTCAAATGCTGATTGTATGTCTTGCACATGGCTGACATATCTGGTGGGGCCTGGAACCATTTTGATGACATTAGCAACACTAAGTCTACCCTGTTGTTCAAGTGGGGAGACGGACCATAATAACTTTCCATTTTTGGAAGGTAGTGTGTTTGCTGGTGGTTGAGAGACAACAGGAGGGTCAACACTGAGGGTCTCATTCTCATCAGAGGAGGATGCCTCATAATCAGGGTCCTCCTCAACATCATGCTCTGTCTCAGACACATTCTCCTCTATGTCACTTTCATGGTCAAAGAGATGAGACAACACCTCATTGACAGAACACCTTTCCTTAGTCCTAAGTCATTTTCAGTTAAGAGAGAGCAGAAAGAGAGGGCACACAGAGCACCAAGAGAAATGGTTTAGAAGGCTGCTGTGCAAGTGTTAATATGTTTGCTCCACCCCCATGTTGTGTGAAATATCAATATCTTCACAGGAACCATATTTTCCTGTATTTCCCATATTTCCCCTGAATTTACATTTAAAATATAACTAAATGTTTCTAGAGCAGCAGCCTTAATGTTTACAACAACAAGGTCACAAGATAAACTCAATATCATCTCTTTGGAAACAGATCTAAAATGTGAATAACTTAAGAAAGATTCCTGCTTGAAGTTCATAAAGAATGTAGGTAGACGTCTCCTCCTGTCCTCTGAAGTGATTGGCTGGCAGAGGGAGGAGGAGCTGCTTAGTCTCAGCCAGCAGAGAAGTTAACAAACTCGGATAAACAGCGAGACAGTGAGACGACAGACAGACAGCTTCTGTTTCAGCTGGTTTGTAACAATGTGCTATTAGCTGAGCTAGCGTGCTGTGCTCGTGTAAACATAGCGGCGGTGGATGACAGACTGCAGATTGAGTTATTGATTTTTCATCATGTTCACATGTTTATGCTTGTTGAACAGATGTATTGATACAGTTTTGAATTTTTACTGCGTTTACAGTAACAACAAGCGTTGCTCTGGAAGTTATCTTCACTTCACTGTCTCTACCACGACCGCTCTGATCTAATGTTCGCTGACTTGGCTCACTGTGTGTGTGTGTGTGTGTGTGTAGTTGGACTAGACACAGATAGCAGAGGAGATGCTCGCTGCAGCATGATACAAATGACACTAAAACATTAAAAAGTACCAGTAAAAGAATCGATAACGTCAGAGCTTATCAATACTTCGGTATTTAATAATTTTGCACTCGTTCCAATTTTAACACTAGGTTTCTGTACAGATACAGGTAGGAGGACTTTTTTTTTTTTGAATGTGCAATAAAGTGGTAACAACACAACTGTAATCCAAAACATGGTGTTGAACGACAGAGGTGGAAGTAAATTAAACAAATAATCCGACAATTAAATGAAACCAAACCAAAGAGAAAACAAACCAATGAAAAGAGAGAAAACAGGCATGAGGACATGATGGTCTCCTGTAGGGGACACTAGGGACATTTCAGAGGGTGGAAACACGACTTTATTTAATAATGCAGCGAATTTTAGGGTTCTGCACACCCCCCCAACCCGTTTGTGTGGAAACCCATTGGTAACATTCCAACCCACTTGGAAACATTTGCTAAGCAGATTTTTTTTTAGTATTTTAAATCTAGCATCCTTTATGTCCATGTTTACTAGCTCATTGTCTTCTTCTTCCCTGCCTTTGCTGGCGCCTTGCAGCGTATCGCGGGACGTTCCGGCCACCTGTTGATCAACGGAGTAGTGTGACACCATCAGTAGAACTGTGTATCACGTCATCCATGTGCATGCATGTGTGTCCTCGTCCACCTGAGGTAAAGACAACGTAGACTCATCCGCGGCGCTGCTGAAGGTCTAAAACTCCACACTGAACAGAGCAAGGCAGCTGCAATTAACTGGAGAAACAATGCACTGCTACACATGCAATGCCAATGCCTTTGTGTGGATTTGTGCATATTTCATGTACAGTAAATGGCTTCTCAACGAGATGTTTACATGCATGTGTGTGATTTAACCTCTGTGGAAGCTTGATTGCTCACATTAGTATACGAGTTCGTGTGTGTGTGTGTGTGTGTGTGTGTGTGTGTGTGTGTGTGTGTGTG
>NW_022280670.1:4415-21841 GCF_004355925.1 Anarrhichthys ocellatus | reverse complement strand
ACACACACACACACACACACACACACACACACACACACACACACACACACACACACACACACACACATTCTCTCACACACACAAACACACACACAAACAGAAACAAGACAAGAGGAGACAACAGATGAGACAAGAGGAGACAAGAGAGGAAACAAGAGGAGACAAGAGAGGAAACAAGAGGAGACAACAGATGAGACAAGAGGACCTAGACTGGACTAACACTGGACCTAGACTGGACTAACACTGGATCTAGACTGGACCTAGACTGGACTAACACTGGACCTAGACTGGACTAACACTGGATCTAGACTGGACTAACACTGGACCTAGACTGGACCTAGACTGGACCTAGACTATAGAACCAGGGAGTATTAACACATTAAAGTAAGACAGGTGTTTGACTGTGTATTGACTGCACTATACTGAGCATGTGTGACTCTGTGTCCTGCTGTAGCTGAACAATGAAGACCTTTCACCTGTTCAGCATCATAGCTGCTGAACATCAGCGTGCTGGCAGGACTCACTGGTTCATCCTCTGCAGGCTCTGATGCTGCCTCCAGCTTCAGCTCTGACTTATTTAAGTTCACTTCACAACACACACACGTCCAACGTGTTCTACAGAAAGTGGCCACTCTCTGTTTGTTCAAAAGAAAACAGACAAACTCCCTGTTAACAGAGCTTGTAATGTGTGTGTGTGTGTGTGTGTGTGTGTGCAGACATTAGACTAGTGATGCAGCAGTGATGTCGACCACACACACAAAATCAGTTTCATGTTCAATTACACATCATCTGTTCATGCGAGCTGAAGCTTCTCCACCGTTTATGTTCTCATAGCAGCTGCTGTCTGTCTCTCTGTCTGTCCACTTCAGCTACTGGAGATGAGGCGTTTTGCACGACGGAACTTTGACTGCAGACAAGAGGACCAGACACAAAAGAGCGAAATGAAAAAGGAAAGAGAGGAACATGTGAAAGCTTTCTCAGCCCTCTGGACAGTTCAAAGAACAGAGGAGGAGGAGGAGGAGGAGGAGGATAGATGTTGAATGCTGCAAAGAATTTAAAGAAACTGAAACAGTCTCAATGATTTACTGATGTCTCTTTAAGTAAACACGATTGTCTATTTGTATAGAGTTATTCTAAATGCGCCTCCTCCTCTTCCTCTTCCTCTTCCTCCTCCTCCTCCTCCTCCAGGAGCAGAGCTCTTTCTCTCTGCTGGAGATCCAGAACATATTGCTGGACCCGCTGGAGGTGAAGGGGGACACAGGAGAACCAGAACCAGAACTGAGAGGTTGAGACCTGAACCTGCTGCAGTAGAACGAGAGGTTTTCTAAAGGGACTCACTACCACTGTAGTCCACAGGGGGCGCCAGAACCAACACTATGAAGGCTCCTCGTAGTAGCTTTATCCTCTCACTGGAGAACGTACGGAGAGGAACTAAGACTGCTCTTAATAAATCTCTGTAACACAATAGTGATCGAGTGTATGACCCACTGATGAACATACTGCAACACTTATATATTTAAAGTATTATGAACTGGCAAAAGAAATGTTGTATTCCATTTTTATGTTTTATATTTTATTTAAAATAGCACGTTAGCATTTAATATCAAAGAATCCAGACCGATGAACTCTGCACAAAATGTCTTTCTGTAATATTTCAACCCTTCCATCAGAGGCTCAGTCACCATTGTATTACCTCCTTCAGTGACAGACTAACAGTTATTCTAAATAACTTTAATCATAACTGTGATACACGCTGTGCGACAAACGCTGCGTCCTCACCTGAGTCGGCGCTGTACATGTAGACGAACCTGGTCCAGTAGAAGTGCTCCAGCAGGGCCATGACGGGCTCCTGCAGCTGGGGCCGCAGCTGCAGGACGAACTGGTTGTTGGTCTGAACTGGGAAGGACGGCGTGACGAAGCAGACGTGCAGGGAGCCGCAGAAAGACATCAGCATGTTGACCGTCCGCCGGTCGTACAGACCCATGATGGCGTACACGCCCTTCGAGAACTGAGAGCAGACTGGGAGGAGGAAGAAGAAGAGAGGGTCATTAAAACAGAGCTCATTGTTTTCTTCATCATCAACAAGGACAGAAACTCAACGTGGAACATGACTACAAAGACATGACCACAAACTCCTGACGAGCTCAGAGGAGAGCACCCTCACACCTCAAATGTATCAATGTTCAAAATTAGTCTTCAGAACTAGAAGAACATCTTGTTGTTTTGACCGTTTTCTGACCATCTCCATCTTGGTATTTACAGAGTTTGGCTGTATAGTATGAATATGAATCTGTTCGTCATTTATTGGTCCAGAACATGACAGCTTCCATATCGACTCTTCTTCATCTCGTCTTTAAACCAACACACACACACACACACACACACACACACACACACACACACACACACTTCCCTTCACATGTTTATGTTTTTAATCTGAGTTTTAATCTGCACACAGGGCAGCAGAATCTCCACTCTGCAACAAGTGAACAGACCATAACCAGTGGACGGACGTGATTCCTGCTGCTGTGTAGCTGATGAAGGCTTCCACGTGTTTAGTCTCAACACTGAAGATGCTCACGTGGTTAGTCTCAACACTAAAGACGCTCACGTGGTTAGTCTCAACACTGAAGACGCTCACGTGGTTAGTCTCAACACTGAAGACGCTCACGTGGTTAGTCTCAACACTGAAGACGCTCACGTGGTTAGTCTCAACACTAAAGATGCTCACGTGGTTAGTCTCAACACTAAAGATGCTCACGTGGTTAGTCTCAACACTAAAGACGCTCACGTGGTTAGTCTCAACACTAAAGATGCTCACGTGGTTAGTCTCAACACTAAAGACGCTCACGTGGTTAGTCTCAACACTAAAGATGCTCACGTGGTTAGTCTCAACACTAAAGACGCTCACGTGGTTAGTCTCAACACTGAAGATGCCCACGTGGTTAGTCTCGTACAGCTGCTGGTATTACTGGAACAATAAGATGAGAATAACCACGCTGCATGGAGGAGCTGAATATGTAGTCAGAACAGCCACAGCTGGTTCTTCACATTAAACATCTGTTGTTCCCGATGAGACCGACACAGTAAAGCTCTTCTTTAAATATAAGGTCCTTTAATCAGCGACCGCTTCATCTCTTATGTTTGATCTCCACAGAACAGAGGAGCTGCTGTGATTGGTCAGAAGTAGAGAGGTTACCTAAACACAACCACGCTGCTCCATCCCTTCAGGTGACACATGTGTGTGTGTGTGTGTGTGTGTGTCCTTGGTGTGCAGCGCTACCACGCTAACAACACGCCCGGTCCCTCTGAGCAGGCTGGCCCTGGAATAACCCCCCCCCCCCTTGGGGCCATGCTATCATGCTAACAATAGCCATGCAGCCTGAGGCGAATGCTATCATGCTAACGAGGTATCTGTCCCTTAGCATTAGCGCTGCTGTCCTGCTGCTCCATCACGGAGGGGACGGATGCTGAGAGCCCTGCTGGGAATCAACAACAACAACAACAAGGCTGTCATGACGATCCAGATGTGTACATCCTGAAGGATCTAATGTTTGTTTCCTTTGTTCATCTTAATGGATGTGTGCTGATCAGTGTTCACTCATGTATTGTAGTGTTAAACTATGACACTGTGAACATTGAAGATATAATAACGTCAAAATAACATTAATATTGCATCACAATACAAGAATGACTTCATAAATATCCTCTCATCATCAGCTCATTCTGATGAGCTGATGTCTTCTTACAGTTTTGACAACAGACAGAACTTCCTGTAACTGGTCCAACATCCTCCAGATGTTTCCACATAGAAACACAGAAACCTGCTTCAGTCTGATCTGGACCGATGAGGAGGCGTGAGAGTCTCAGCTCGACTCAAACACTAACTAAAACTAGAAGAGACCTCCAGCACCGTCTCCACTGGTGTACCAGCCCCGTGTTTAACGGGGTCTTCTTCATGCTGGGCTCATACGCTTCATATCACATCTTACTCTGCATCTTTCATTTTCCTTACAGAAGTCCAGCAACAGTCTTTTTCAAATAAACGTTCTTCACAATTTAGTAAGAAAGAACAGTTCGTTTGTCTCGTCCACCTCTTCTCCCACCTTGTTCATACTTCCTTGTTCACGTCGATAACTAAATTAAACGTGTGAGTCTACGAGCTGCAGCGCGTTAGTTTCTGTTGGTAACGCTACCAACGCTGGATGAGATCTGCAAGCCCTCCAAGTCTCATGACGATGACAAACAAACCAAACTCCTCCTGCTGAATGTCAACACAACCTTCCTTTAACATAGACCAAGACAAGCGTTGGACAAGGACACTGGTGGCAGAGCCTGAGCTGACCTCGTCCCCACTGGGGGTCCTCCAGTCAGACATCTCAGTCCTCGCCACCCGAGGCTTTTAGACAGAGCTTTATTTAAACACAGCCCAGAGATGACGACGAGCGCCACGGGCCCCACAGCTGAGACCTCTGCTCCCCGACGCAGAGCTGCTCGTCCTCTGACACGTCCGTCCGTCCTGCAGATCTGTCTCTCTGTGACCAAACACAATCACAGGAGAGACAACAACGACGGGCTTATTTGGCGGGTGATTGTGAGGATGTCTGTGAACCTGGAGGCCTTCACCGTCATCCTCCTCCACTGTCTCCGCTCACCACCACGACCCGCTCAGAGTTCTAACGCTCCCTCTGCTGAGAGGACGAGACAAGGCGGCCCGGAGACACTCGTCCAACAATCAGGTCACTGTTTCTGTCCGTCGCTCAGTATTCACCTCACTTAGTCCACCGCAGCGAATGATGGAGACGTTTACAATACAAGTTCACAACCAACGACGTTACAAAGTCACACACGTCCAGAGTTAAGTCACGCTTTAAGAGGCGCCATCTCTGGTGGCCTGAAGACCCGACTATGTCCTCCAACCTCTGTCCCCTCACTTCCTGTCAGCTCTCTAGAGAAGAGTCTGGGGTTAGAAGTAAACAAGCCGCCATCAAACACTACAATGTATGACCAGCAGAGCACTTTGACTACCCTCTCGTACACACAAGGACCATATGTAAGAAGTGGACGAAGTCGTTGTGACGTCACTCATTGGTTTGTGGACTGATGTTATGAAGCCTCGAGTTCAGAGACCATCTTGGATTACGGCCGTCACCATTGTGGTTTCTTATCAACCAGTGAACAGGAAGTGACCATATCAGGACTGAGGAGGAGTGACGTAGAGACGCCGTACACGTCTCTGGTAGAGACCTGTCAATCACCGTGTAGCCCCGCCCTAAAGCATCCCCTGCTTATGTATATATTTTATATAGTTCCTCCGTCTGGGGCCACAGCTCCACCTTTATCTTTAAGCTCCTCCTCCAGTGTAATATTTTATGGTCCCACCAAAGTTTCACTTCCTGACGTCAGGATCATTTACAGATGTTTCATTCTGCAGAGTCCAGGCAGGTCTCTCCTGACACCACTATCTCCAGGTTCCAGAGAGCATTTTTAAACATTGAATCAAACAGGTTACATGTTAATCACTTACATCCTACTCCACTAACACTAGTTCATACTGTATTCATAGATGTTGCTCTGAGCTGCTTGGCTCACCGAGACAAATCAAACGCCAACATTACAACATCTTAAACAAATGAACAGAGGCGATACGAGCTGTCCATCTGGCAGCCTCGACCTGAGGCTCTAATTAACGTGTTTAGTCGCGATGCTGAATAATAGATGAAGTGGCTGCTGCCTTCCTCAGGGCGACGCACCGCACACACAACCTGAGACATGCTGATTCAGACACACACTCACGAGTCTAAAGTCAGCTAACCGCCGCCTCCGAGGCAGCCAAGCATAATCTCCCGCTGACACACACAGAGAACGGTTGTAGGTTTATATCCCATCTGGGGTGCTCAGTCCGAGTCTCGCCTCTGCCGTACGTTTGGATTTAACTCACAGAGCAGCCTCCGTAAGAACCGCTGCAGTTCTCCAGCAGAAGAAGAAGAAAGTCTGCTGATAGTTTAGCAGCTTTCTGAAGCAAGTTCGGTATTTTCACCGCAGAGAATAGCTACAAACAATCAGACATGATACAGCTCAGTACACAATCCTCACCATAGGGTCTGGACTTTAACAAAAGTAGAGTTATAAACGGCAGCAGCAGCGTTTATTCTACGTAAAAGTTTGATTAAAAAGACTTAAATGAAGTGGATCACCTGATGTAGAGACACTTAATCTGATGTTAACGGTTGTTTGACGGTTGCTCTCTAGCTCGTGAGCCGCCATGTTGGAGCGACGTCGATGAAAACGTAACACGATCGGCAACACTTTGGGTTAAATAAGTCAAATATCGAGACTATAGAAAATGATTGTTCTTCACGTTGGTTCATGAAGGCACAAACGTTTATATAAATATGAAACAAGACGCAACGAGAGAAATGTTTAAAGAGACAAATCCAAAAACAGGAGGAGGACCTCAGGAGGAGCTTAAAGGAGAGAGGACAGGAGACAGAGAGGAGAGAGGAGAGAGAGAGGACAAGAGACAGAGATGAGAGAGAGAGGAAAGGAGAGAGAGGAGAGAGAGAAATGAACATTTAAATGAGTGTTCTTGTATTCCAACATGACTCCTGTGTTTGTCCGTCAGCGGACTGAGAATGAAAGAGAAGCAGAGCGTCTGACCTTCTGTTTAGCTTCTTGAACATAATTTAATTTAAGATAATCTCTCTGATTCTTCACCAGATTGTGTTGTTGGAGATACAAACAGCTGCTCTTCATCCTGTGAGATGTTCAACTGAGCGTGAAGCTACGACTGAGTCACCAGCTCCCTCCTCCTCTTCTTCTTCTTCTTCTTCTCTCCACTTCCTGCCTCCAACGTGATGCCTCCTCTAGTTTGAGTTTTATACACCAATAAACAATTAATATCACGACGTGTCCTTCTGTCGACTCCTGGTAAGAGAAGTCCTGGCAGCCAAACACCAGAGGAGGAACACCATTTCATTTAGCCTCTTCCTCCTCCTCTTCCTCCTCTTGATGTTCAGAGGATTAAAGTTAAATCTCAGAGATCTCAGTGTTGTTAGCAGTGACTCTCTGCAGCAGTGAGGACGTGGACCTGTTTAGTGCTGCAGTCCTTCAGAGTTAACGGACCCACAAATGACCTCTCAGGGCTCTTTTCCCGCTGACGCTGGGTTCCTCTCCTCCGTTCAGCTCAAACCACATTACTTCAGACCGAGGGAGGAAGAGAAGGAGCAATACTTCCTCATCAAGCGCTCCCATCTTGGGTTTAGAATGTGCAGCCGGGTGTGAGGTTCAGGGAGACCGAAGTCTGTGTTAACACGAGGTCACACTCGGGTTAGTGGTGCGTTCAAAGACCCGTTACGTGCTCTGTTAGACGGAGATGCTCGCTCACTAACATCCGTGACTGTTCCAGCGTGTCGTATCACCAGAGCTCAACAGGAGGTGTGTATTGTTCCCTCCCTCCCTCAGGAGGCAGTTAGCTTAGTTAGCTTAGCATAAAGAGTGGAAACAGCTAGCCTGGCTCAGTGCAACGACAACGACATCATCCTCCTCAGCTGCTCAAACGCTCACTGATTACCATGTTTTATTGATTTAATCCAAACTAACAGAAGCAGCAGTTTGCCTTTTCCACGAGCTGTGAGTGAAGGAATCTCTCCTGGAGCCTCAGCAGCTTCACATCTCCTGTGAACCGTCTCCATCACTGTGATGATCCTTGCAGCTGCTTTCTATTGGTTTACATGTTCAAAGCTACATGTTGTCACTGGTTTCAGCTCTCAGAGCCACCGTACACACTTCTAGATTAATGCTCAACAAATATCCTCTTAATGGTTAAAAGCCGTCTGTGTCACAGGAATAACTTCCTCCTCCTCCTCCTCCTCCTCCTCCTCAGGAGGAAGTTGCTTATTGAGCAGCACTGTGAGGAGAACAGAGCGGTTGATGCTGTTTATCTGCTGACGACAGACTCGCTTCATCTCTCAATGAGTGACGTCTGAACTGTGAATATCTCTCCTGGACATTAAAGGGAAATACAAACGCAGAAACAACAGCTCCGGTGCTCAATAAACATGAATATAATAAGAGTGTGGATGCAAACACCGAGGCACAGCAACAACACGGGAGGAAATAATAATAAAGCATGAAATATATGCAAATGAGAATTATGTTGTGAACAAATGTGAAGACGTAAGTGAAGAGATAATATGAGGAAATAAAGAACGACAGGAAGACAGGTCAGTCACTGTCTGTCTGTCTGTGTCTGTCTGTCTGTATTATGTGTGTGTGTGTGTGTGTCATTCTATGTAATGAAGATGACAGCTGTCAATCAAAGCTCAACTCACTACCAAACATTTATATATAAACAGATCCATCCAAAAATATGGCTGAAGTTCTGTTTCCATCCAATCCTGATGTCTGGATATTAGTATTATACATATATACACATATATGATATATATGTGTATATAAACAGCTGGTCGGTGCCTTTGAAGCACCACAGAAGAAGAAGAGATGATGATGAGAACGTGGTTTGTTTCATGTCTTCATGTGATGAGTTTTAACAATCGATTAATCGTTTCAGTCATGTTTTATTGTGTTTTATTGTGTTTTATTGTGTTTAATTGTGTTTTATTGTGTTTTATTGTGTTTTATTGTGTTTTATGATTGTAAACTGAAGATTCGTGAAGGTGAAGAAGACATTTAAAGACTAGAGCTTCAGGAAATAGACATGATGGACAGTTTTACTATTTACCCACGTTTTAAAGACAAGAACAATTAAACGATTGAGGGACAAATAATCGGCAGAATAATCAATAATGACGATAATCATTAGCTGCAGATCTAACTCTTGTAGTTAATCAATAATGAATAAACGGAGACAGTAAACGTCTTCACAGGACAGAAAAGAAACGGACTGAAGTGTGATTTTCACTATTGATCCAAACGCTAACCCAACTCTTAAATGTGTTTTAGTTTTAGCAATTTTCAACATTTTGGACTTCATGTGATCCGTACT
Source organism: Anarrhichthys ocellatus (assembly GCF_004355925.1). Lineage (NCBI taxonomy): Eukaryota > Metazoa > Chordata > Actinopteri > Perciformes > Anarhichadidae > Anarrhichthys > Anarrhichthys ocellatus. The sequence continues at coordinate 12,834 of NW_022280670.1, read as the reverse complement.
GACCCTCCTGACAGTTTAACGTTAACCATCAGAGTGTAAATTGTTGTGGAGATTGTCTTGTGATGGAGCAGACACTTTGATGGTTGAACTTCGTGCTCCCACGTTTAGAGTGCTGGACATTAGGTCCTAGTGTAACTTGAAGGTTTTGTAGGGGTTTGGTGTATCCTTTCAAGTTGATTGATTGGACCAGATGTTCTTGAGATCCTGAGACAGTTAACTAGAGAGAAGTTGGTAAACCGGTATTCTCGCACACTGTTAGGGTGGTTGGCGGACAGACGTGTCCAGGTGAACTTGCAGTATTAAAACAAAAACGATTTGGTGTATCCTTTCAAATTGATTGATTGGACCAGATTGGGTTTTGAAGATGCCAGAATCAATAGTAACTAGAGAAGGTGGGTGGTAAAAGTCAAAGTTAGTCTGAGACAGTTAACTAGAGAAAAGTTAGTCTGAGCCGAAGCAGCCTGATGCCAAGGTCTTATCTCCAATAATAAAATACTTGTGTGACAAAGATGAACAGACGGCCAAACAATTGGAAAATGGACAAAATTAGGGTTCCCTGGAAAAGGCAACTTTAGCCTATGACAAAAATTGGATCAACTCAAACCGTGTCTGGAGCAGAGAGGAAAGAGGCGAAGCAGAAAAGAAAATGGAAAGGAAAATGTCCAAGAGGTAAAGAAAGAAACAAATATACTTGAATAAGACATATACAACTGATAGAAAAGGAAAATATACTGCTGAACTTTGTTTTTTTGTTTTTTGTTTTACATGGTCGAGTGGATCCTGATCTGGCTCTGCAACGCCGCTGCTGTATGCTCCCCAGGCACAAACAACACTACAGCCAAACCCACCAGTCAGCACACGGAGGATGAGGAAGGAGGACGAGACTCATCAAAATCGACAGGCACCATGTCAACGCTCACAACTACAGCCCGTCCATGAACACTGATGACAATATGAATCGGGATTATCTGAACGCGAGACAAAGAGGACATTACATCAGAAAAGAAGACGTGAAGAAGAAGAAGCCATGACTCATGTGGAGAGATCGAAGAGCAAATTCACAGAATGCATGAGAACTTTTACCTCCTTTGTGCGTTATTATAAAATATCTGCGGCATTCGCACCAGCCGTAATCGACCTGCAGTGTGTTATATACGACAATGGAGTATAACCATGCAGTGACAGCCCTGACTGAACTTTGTAAAGAGGCTTTTACGTCATCATGTGTTTTCAGAGGCTTTTACGTCATCCGTGAGCCTGAAATACATCACACCTAAGAGAGTTGTGTGACATGGAATACTGCAAGATGCAGAACAACAACAGACAACAAGAAAAGACTGAGTTTGTCAGCGCAAACCAGAGGATGCCCAGCTGACAATGGCGGACCCCAGTGATGGACCATTGGACGCACACACATTACAACACGGAGGGTGAGTTAACTTTAGATTCTGACTATGACAACCTTGTAGATTCAAAACACACATTAGAAACTAGACGGACACCACGAACACCCACATGCCATGTGTATTCGAATGAGAAATTAAGGTTTTAGAAAGTTACGTTAACTATTAAAAGGTAAAATGTTACATTTTTAGTTGACTCAGGAGCCACACATTCAGTTTTCCGTACGTCTGCTTTACCTGTCCCTCCCAAAAAGAGTGGAAGGTATTGTGGGACTTTTGGCTCAGCAGCCATAGTGAGCCATACACAAAGCCCTTGTCCTGTACACTAGATTATATCACAGTTTAAAAAAAACGAACTAATTTCTGTTATCTGATTGCTGCCCTATACATTGGTTAGGAAGAGATTTGATGTGTGTATTTATAATAATCCTCACATCGGGCCCTGATGGCCTGATATTGATCAGGCAAAAATCATACAAACAAATGAAATAAGACTCAACAGAGCTGTTGTACATCTACGAGTGGTCTTTAGGACCATCTGTAAGCAGTACAAGCATCACACCTCACTGATGCTGCCTCACAGCATTCACCACATGCAGAATGTTACATGCAGGCTGATTCACTACATTGCACAGCACACGTGTTACTTGGAAAGAGAGTGAGATAGAGAAGTTATGTATGATGGACATTTATTGGACAGAAAATACTGCAGCTGCCTCTGTTTCTCTGTCTCCCACACAAAATGAGTTGTTACAGGGGTTGAAAATGTGGCCCTTAAATTGGCATGGGGCCCAGGAATGGAGGAGAAGGACATATCTGACTGGCTGGAGAGGCAGACTGAACTCATTGACTTCAGTCCCGAGGAGGATGGCGTTGTCCATCCTGATAAACTGTACAGTAGGAAAGGCAATGTCTACGAGACAAGATGTACATCATTGCCGGGAGTAAAAGAGTCACTCATCTTATGTTTGATAAGAGCACACACCATGGTTTCAAATGTTCCATCTGTCGAACAAAGTGGCTGAGCTGTCCGAGGTGCCTCCTCTTTATGGTCTGCGCCCAAATATGACGTAGGACTGGTGAGGGGGGGACACCTCTGGTGGTTCACCCACAATTAGATTTCTGTCCATGCATGAAGCAATAGCCACTAAAATAAAAGGCTATTGATGGTATTACACACGTTTTTGAGTCTTTATTGAAGGCTAGTGTAATAGTCAAATGTGATCAGTCAGCGGTGCGCACACAAATGTTTCGGTGAAGAAAATGCGAGACATGGGGGGAACCGACTGAGTGGCGATTTGTTCAAAATTTACAAGCAGTTAATGCTTCGGTGCACCCGCGAGCACCTACCATTTTTAATCCACACATCATTATGTCACTCATCCCTCCAGACACGACCCATTTTTCCGTTGGCCAATGCATTCTTTTCCTTTTGTAGTTGTGCACAATTTTGGTTTACCTTCTCCTTTAAAGGAAGAGGCTCTATCTGGACCCGGGGTCCGGGGTTATTATAAAGCCCTGGTGTATTTAGCAGAGCCGTGAGAGACAATCTGGCTAATTTTACACTTATAAAATGGTTCTGCCTTGTTACAATATGTTGATGACATCATGATTTGCAGCCCCACAGGAGAAGCATGCAGATTAGAGTAATTTATAATTACAGTTATCCTACTTATATTTTTGGGCTGCAAATGGTCACAAGGCTATCCGTCCAAATTGCAATTTGTTCTCAATAAAGTTTCATGTCTGGGACATGTGATCACAGCAGAGCGCAGAACCCTCTCTCCCAAAAGAATACGGGCAATTAAACTGTGCCTAAACCTGTAGACTAAGAAACAAATGATGAGGTTTTTAGGAACGACGTCATAGTATAGACAATGGATCCCAACTATTCAGAGAGACACTTGGACTATCTAAACCTGACACACCGCTCACACAGTACGTTGACCAAAGGGACAGTTACATGACATTAGTTTAGACTCAGGAACATGGGAGGAACAGAGACCTGCTGCATATTTCTCTACTAGACTAGACCCTGCTGTGGCACGTGACATTGTTGGTTATGGTGAGCTCACCCTCAGTGTTCCTTATGCGGTATCACACATTAGATTAGATTAATACATTATATTTGCCTAACATTACTGTGAAATAATGTATCCTTAATCATGCTACTCTTTTCCCTCCTGCAGCAGATGGAGAGCTAAATAACTGTGTTGTTTCTCCTGAACAGGTCTGCACAGCGAGACCTCACAGACATGTCCACCAAGGCCGATTTACAACTGTTAGGGGACGGTTTAGCATCCGGCACGCCGGACACGGGAGAAGGGTTGGTTGGGTTTGCTGTAGTCTCATCATATGACACTCTGTGCAGCAGTAAGTTGGCATCACATTTTTCTGCTCAAGCTGCAGATCCTGTGGCTCTTACAGAAGTCTGTAAGCACGCTGTGGACAAAATAGTTAATATTTACACAGACTCTCGCTATGCCTTTGGTTTAGTGCACAACTTTGGTGACCTGTGGAAACACAGAGGCTTTCTGACATCTTCTGGCAAACCCATTTCTCACCAGCGTCTCGTGGCCGACTTGCTAGAGGCCATACTGCTCCCTGACTGTCTGTTATGTTATGAAATATGATGCTCACACTAACGCTTCTGATTTTTCAGGTTATCTTGATGTATGTTGTTCAAGAATTACAGACATTGGCGATCCCTAAAGAGCAAAAATGTTTTGCCTCATCTAAGCCAGTTTACAAAATGATGTATGGGCCCAGACAATTGCCACGTGATCTCTTTTTATTGTTACGCTAAATTAGCTCACAGCAGAGATAACTTGGCAAAAGGGGGAATAATGTAATTTTATTGATAAATAATGTTTAATCCTTTTCTTCAACTCTCTCATCAAAGCAAATAAGAACACCACTTAGATACAGTTAGTATAAATGTTTAAGAACATTTTACCTCTCTTTCTGAATATCCAATTCCCATGAAAACACATGATGACGTTGGTAGCTGACATTAGGGAAGGCAAAAGAACTGAAAAAATAAATATTGCGTTTTCACTGAACCAGTGGGCCTAAAACAGCATAGCAGGGTCACCAATAGGCGGACCCTGGACCTAAAACCGATAATTATTTTATTTTGACCGGCGCAGCGTTTCTAGCCTTTACGGCACTCGTTCAGTGGCGCAGTAAACACACAGACCAATTGAATGCGTTGTGGATCACATCACGTGATGCTGCTCAGCCAATCACATATTCCGACAAGGTTCCCGACTCAAGAGAAGTTAGAAGAATAACGTGGGTCAGGAGTTATTTCACATGACGGTCTCCAAAAGACAAGAGTGTTCAGAGAGACCAGAGTCTTGGACAGACTGTTAGAGGTTAATTCTTCACACGGGCAGTTTAACACCAGCAGGTCTCACATGTTCAGAGACCATGACTTTAAAAGCAGTAATGTGAAGCGCCACTACGAGACAAAGCACAACTCGAGCAAACCCACTCACATCTTAAATGAAGTCACAGAAAATAAACGATTTAAGAGCCGACATGATCAGAATCCCAACACGTTAACACACTGACCAACAATGAGGTTAAAACAGAGAGATAGAGCTGAAACAAGTGTATTTTCAGCTTATTAGAAGATGAAGAAAATATAGTATCGTTTCTTGATTGACATCACTTCACACCTGAATGAACTGAATTTAAAGCTGAAGGACAACTCAGTTAAATACATTTTTCTAAAATTAAGGACTTTATTTTAAGGGCCAGGTTCCAGCTTGGCTCTGTTAAATCAAACACATTTTCACATTTTCCTAAAGCGTTCTGTGTTTGTTATGTTTTTTATCCAGCTCTTATTTTACTTGAGATGAGAGAACATTTCTTTATTATCAGAGTATGTATTATTTAGAATTCATCCAGTTCAATTTGAAATTGGACAATAAATATTGTTGAGATATTATTCAATTTAACTTTCTTCATTTGATTTGATAGTCAGTTGCTACGTACAGACGTTAATACAACTGTAGGCTACTTCAATATACATCATAGCGCAAGTCAGACATTATTGTGGATTGTACTGTAACCCTTTGAGGAGGAAATTCTCTCTAACTGGACCTCGTTGAACTTTGAAATATTATACTGCAGGGGTATTTAAATACAGTAGTGATTTCTCAGACAATAACTAAGGAGCATCATTTATCTGTAGACCTCAGGGTTTAAGACTAGACTTAAAGAAACAATTACTGGAAACAAAGTAAAGAAATTATAACATATCACATTTTATTAATTTAGCATGGTACACAAGAGGGTTCACTGTTTTTTGTATTTTGTAGAAAACGTATTGTTTGCTGACAATGCATCAAACATGTAGCCGATCACCTCACTCACTCTGTGTGGCTGGGGAGAGAGAGGAGGGTAGGAACCCGAGTTTCCCAAACTGCAAAGCTGTCAAACAGAAATCAGTGTGGGAGGAGGCGAGATCAAATGTGCAGATATGACGCCGCAATGGAAGGCAGATCTCCTGCACCATGGCACCCATTGCGCTTGCCGGGATGGTGGCCTAAGAGGTTGAATGTGTTTTCTGCTCTTAAATGCAATAATAATTGTGTTTCCTAATCCTAATAAACCATGGCAACCAAAGAATGTACAAGCAAATGCAAACAATTATAATGAGAAGAACTAAAATTGTTAACCAGTAGATTAAAGACTTGATTTGTAAAACCTGTGCTATGTATGTAATAACATGTGACATGAATATGCTAAGTTCGCGTGTTTAAGCCATGACCACACCCTGCTTCTACCGATAGAACACACATCAGAAGAGTGAGCCAGAGATCCAAAACATGTTAGGCATTCCACTGTTTAGTCTATAAAGGCCGACTCTGCAACATCTGACTTTTTCCTCCCTATAGCCTACGAAAGTGACATTTTTGTGTATTACTTATGTTATTACAGCTATTCTAGAAACATAGTCTCACAAAACAGAAAAATGTTTTCTTTTATTTGATAAAGGAATCAATTAAATTGACAGATTCTGGTTGTTTATTACATACTTGGGTGATAGAATTTCTTACAAATTGATTATTGTTTATTATAAAAGTCACTGACTGTCTTATTATACTGTGTAACAGCGATGGAGGTCCGATGTCTTTGTTTCACCTCATCTCAGGAGATTTATTTGCTGTTGATGTTAACATTCCCTAGCTTGCTACAACATAGAGTTACTTGGAACTCACAAAAACAGCTAATGTGTTAGCCTTACTAAACATTGAACTAAACATGGAGAAGCAGCGTTCAGTTGTTCTGCTCCACATAGTCCCAGAAAGCTGCAGGTCTGCCGAGACCCTCAGCTCCTTTAAATCAAGATTGAAGACTTTTCTGTTTGCGGCTGCCTTTAATTGAACCAGATTCAATTAATATATTAATCATTTTCCTGCATTTCTGCATTTTAATACTATATTTTATTTCTTACACTGTTTTTAATTTATTTTAAATCTCCTTTTCTTTTGCCTTATGCTTTGATGCTTTTAATGGTTTTATGTGAAGCACTTTGAATTACCTTGTTGTTGAAATGTGCTCTACAAATAAACTTGCCTTGCCTTACTGATTAATGGTAAACCATTCTGGGTAATATGTGTTGATGTTTCGATAAATTGTAAATACTTTAATGGCCATAGGAATGGCCAAAGGGGGAATTGTTGTGGAAATGTATCATATGGTTCTTTTAGTTATAACTTGTATCGCTTAAACCTGCATATACCAGCCTAACCCTCTTCCCACGGAAAGGCTGGGAAGCTGGCCTTGATGGGTGCAGCGGCCAACAACATCTGCGAGGGGGAGGGTGAAGGGAGAGGAGACAAGATAACGCGCATATATACTCTGTTTTGTTTTTGATTAGGGTTAGACCTCCGAACCATCCGTGGGGAAAGAGCTCTATCCATTCAGCTGAATTATGATTGAAGTGTCTGTTCATTAAATATGTTTTTAATACTTTAAGAAGTTCCATCGTGATTATTTCTCACAGAGAGTTTAAAAAGATTTTTTTTCGACCACATAAATAAAGTTTTACCGTTAACCATCAGGGTGTAAATAAAGACAATGACCGTGGTCTGAAGCAGCGTGTTTAAATACGGCGTGCTGGAGCTCAGCGGCTCCTCGTGAAGATGTCGGCTGATGCTCACACGTCTACTGAGCAGCTGCAGGTTTCAGTGTGAAGCTCATTTCATTCATGTGATCTGTGATTCAGCATTCTGTCCGCCGCCATCTTGGTTTTTTAGCAACCAGTGAACAGGAAGTGACCATATGTGGACTGAGGAGGAGTGACACCACATACGTCTCTGATAGAGACCTGTCAATCAGCGTGTAGCCCCGCCCTAAAGCATCCCCTGCTTTATGGTCTGTGTGACTCTAAATGGACCATAATGTACTAAATGAACATCATGCTGTATTGAAGAAGACTTGAAACTAGAGATTGAGACCATAAACTCATGTTTACAATGTTTACTGAGGTAATAAATCAAGAGAGAAGTAGAGTCATTTTCTCATAGACTTCTATACAACCAGAGGAGTCGCCCCCTGGTGGTCACTAGAGAGAATGCAGCTTTAACACATGAAGCTCTGGCTTCTCTTAAAGAACCGGAGGTTGTCTCCGGGTTGATCCTCATAGACCTCAATGTTAAAATGAAACACTTTACAGCAGAAATAAACATGGTTTTGGTCTCTCCTCCTCAGTCCAAATATGGTCACTTCCTGTTTACTGGTTGATAAAAACAACAACTAACTGGAGGCTGCACGAGTGACGTGACCACGACGACGTCCTTCCTACACAGAACCCCTCTTAGCTTCTCCTGTAGAACACAAAGCGTTCCAACAAGTCCTCACTGCTCTCACAGAGATGATCAGTGTGGATGCAGCAGCAGCTCAAAGCGTGTTGAAGAACTCCGGCTGTCGAGTCTCACCGGAGGAGAAGCTCCGGCTGTTTTACATTTCACACAACACACTGGGGGGGGGGGGGGGGGGGG
>NW_022280670.1:3164-4315 GCF_004355925.1 Anarrhichthys ocellatus | reverse complement strand
GGGGGGGGCATCGTAAGAGAGGGCAGAGTTATCTTATTAAAACCGTGCTGAATGTATAGTGATCCTTCATCAGTGAGTGAGTTTATGTTCAGTCTGAGGTGCAGAATGACCCACTGAATGAATGGATGAATATAATAATACACTTCTGTACATTAACTACATGTGTTCATATGTATTCATGTGTTCATGTTGACTGAGGGGAAACAGCTCAAGGAGTTTGAATTAAAAATATTTTAGTTTAAACTTTGAACCAGTTTGAAAGCTGCGGTTAATCTTTAGTGCAGAGTATAAAGTGTTAATACATGTTTTATAACTCGTACATCATGTTTACATGAATAAAACAGAGTTCTACAGAGTTACAGTGTTTCATGAACAACTGCTCTTTATAAACACCTCACGGGAAACATGAGAGGGAAACTAGCAGAAATCACACTCACACACACATTTAACAGACTCTCTTTTAAATGTGTGTGTGTGTGTGTGTGTAGGTGTGTAGGTGTGTGTTTGTGTGTAGATGTGTGTGTAGGTGGGTGTGTGTGTGTGTGTAGGTGTGTGTGTGTGTGTAGGTGTGTAGGTGCGTGCGTGTAGATGTGTGTGTGTAGGTGTGTGTGTGTAGAGGTGTGTGTGTGTGTGTAGATGTGTGTGTGGATGTGTGTGCACAGCTGCTCCTGTCTGGAGTTGACCTGGGGGTCGTGAGATGTTCAGGTGTAATAAAACTGTCTGGTGAGAATAGAAGCAGGTCAGCACACTGTTCAGTAAAGCTGCTGTAGTGTGCTGAACGCTCCCCGAGGCCGCGGCCCATTTAGCTGTGAGCTCCCTCTAGTCCACGTCCACTTACTGCAGCCTCTTCTTTAAAGCCTCCTTTTAGTTCTGTGTTCCCTGAATCCCAAGTCTGCCCCATGAGGGCTGGAGGATGAGCTGACCCGTGACGGAGAGGACAGAGTTACACGGACGCACCGCCAAGTCTAAAAGAGCCTCACTCAAATGAGGAGCCCGCTAACGCTAACGCTAATGCTCCCACTCACCACTGATGTACCGTCACGCGAACAGAGTACCTGAGCAGGTAGCGAACAGAGTACCTGACCAGGTAGAGAACAGAGTACCTGACCAGGTAGCGAACAGAGTACCTGACCAGGTAGCGAACAGAGTAC
>NW_022280670.1:3078-3154 GCF_004355925.1 Anarrhichthys ocellatus | reverse complement strand
GTAGCGAACAGAGTACCTGACCAGGTAGAGAACAGAGTACCTGACCAGGTAGCGAACAGAGTACCTGACCAGGTAG
>NW_022280670.1:2054-2978 GCF_004355925.1 Anarrhichthys ocellatus | reverse complement strand
AGAGTACTTGAACAGGTAGCGAACAGAGTACCTGAGCAGGTAGCGAAGAGAGTACTTGAACAGGTAGCGAAGAGAGTACTTGAACAGGTAGCGAACAGAGTACCTGAGCAGGTAGCGAACAGAGTACCTGAGCAGGTAGCGAACAGAGTACCTGAACAAGTAGCGAACAGAGTACCTGAACAGGTAGAGTGTGTCTGAACTTACAGGCGTAGGTCATGGAGAAGCTGCTTCCTGGGTCCACCATGTCCACCTGTGGAACCAGTTTGGGGACGTCCTGCTGCTGGGCCAGAGCGAAGCGAAACACCTCGTACTCATGGGATCCGGTGGGGAAGAGGCCTCCTGTTCCACAGAGACACAGAGAGGATTAGACATACGTCCCACAGGAAGAGACCTCAGCATAAACTTCTTCTGGAACTACGGTTTGGGATGAAGCCTCCATGTTGTTTACCACCTGTTGTCCTGATGACAACCACTCACAGCGTGACTGTCGACTGAGCGCCTTTGACTCAACGCTCCTCTCTTGACACCAGAGGCTGAGTTCACCACCGTCACTAAAAATAACGCCGGCTGCTTTGCGGTGACTGCCGTTAAAAGCCTCTCTGCTCTGGAGCGCTCTCAGCGAGATGTTCTCGTCTCAGAGAAATGTGAACTCTTCAGCTGTGATGGAGCGTCTATAGAACACACGTCTGTATCTGAGGCCACTCATCCAGATGTTAGAGGAGCTCTTTGAGCACAATCCAGTTTAGAAAACAGAACAATGAACTTCATGTTTTAAATGTTGAAGTCGTCATTCTATGGTTTCCAGTACAAGGTACAACATGTACCTCTGAGGTGTAGTACAGTATAAAGTACATGTACCTCTGAGATGTAGTACAGTATAAAGTACAACATGTACCTCTGAGATGTAGTACAGTATAAAGTACA
>NW_022280670.1:0-2044 GCF_004355925.1 Anarrhichthys ocellatus | reverse complement strand
TGTACCTCTGAGATGTAGTACAACATGTACCTCTGAGATGTAGTACAGTATAAAGCATAAGTACCTGAAGTTTGAACGTCAGTACATATACTTGTTTATATTCCACATTACTTCAGAATACTATTCTACTATTAATAAAATACTATACTTAACTTGTTTAGACCCAGATTGCTAAAAGTTAGCGACCGGAAGTTAGCTGCTAGCAGAAACCACAGGTGCTAAAAAGCTAATGTAGCATTCTTGCTACATTAAAACAGTAAAGAGACGCTTTAATATCTCTTCATATTAAATACAATGATAAATAAAGCTTTACCTTCATCCTCCAGGTGATAAACACACACTAATATTAGAAATGTTTTGAAGAGACATGTCACCATGCTAACAATCCACCTGTGACTGTTTCCGGCATTACACCTTCAAAATAAGAGCTCCAATTTTTATAGTACAAGTAAAGGGACGAAGAAGGTCTAAAACACTCATGAGATGAATACAATGAAAAACATCAATGAATGAAAATAAAAGTACCGATACAACACCGTAAAAACGTGACTGATGTATTAATCCTAATACTTAGTAACTAAAGCTGTAAGATAACTGGTGGCAGAGTACTTCTAAGTACTTGTACTTGTACACCTTATGATCCTGTGATGTTGACACGGTTAACGCCCAAAAGTACAATCTGTGTTACCCTGTGAACACTGCTCACATAAAGTATGTGGATATTTTAGGAGTGTTATTAGAACATGATTTATTCATGAGCGTCTCGAGGCTGTGACAGAAGGTCTCCGGACTCAGAGGTGGTGTTCTGCTGAGCTGTGCAGGTTGTTTGGGTTCATTCCAGTGAAAACGCAGGTTAGTTCGGCTTGATGCCTCATCAGCACCGAACCTGAGCGGAGAGCCGGAGCCAGTGGTCCGGTGAATCGCATCATGACTTCACTTTGGGAGAGTCACGCACGTGCTCGGCCGCCCACAGCTGATCCACTGTGAGCGTGACCGAACCGGTGTGAGATGAAAGAGCTGAGGGAGCATTCATCCGACGGGAGGACCGGGAGAGACACGCCTGCAGGTTATTGATCCTGAACAGAGTTAATAGGATTCACTCAAGTGTCCTGCGTGTAACTATACTAGTACTTGTACTTTGCATTTATACTTTTTACTCTACTACATTTATCTGACAGCTTTAGTTAGAAAATACTTTATGAAAACATAAAATAGTTCAAAGAGCTGCTCTTCAAACGCTGATTGAACATCGATTCATTTATAATATTCCATTGATGTAACAATCCTTTGTCTGGTGACTCACTGAGTGGTGGTAGAAGTACACAGATATAGTAGTAATACAAGTAGTACTACCACCGTGTAGATATTAAAGTCCTGCATTCAATTCTAGTAACAGTGCAAAAGTATTAGAATCAAAAGAAAGTACCAAAGGTAAAAGTACTCACTATGCAGAATGATATATGTTGTATTATTGTATTATGATTATTGATGCATTCATGTGTTCATCCTTCCAATGAAACAGTAACTTGTCCATCGTCCCCAGGGACCAATCATATCTTCTCTTGTCTTAATAATTCATATTTTATTTGTTGAATTATTTCATGTTATCAACATGAATCTGTGGAATACATATAGTGGCGTAAAAAGCACAATATTTACCTCTGAGTTGTAGTTTAGTAGAAGTTTAAAGTATTCAAGTAAAGTGCCACAAATTGTTACTTCACTGAGTACTGTAGCACAAGACAAGCACAATGGAGACATGAACTTGGGCTCTGAGGAATTGGAAATGTCATTATTTTCTAACATTTCACTAAACAATCAATTAATAAAGAGAATATTGGCAGATTGATCTATGATGAACCTAGATTCAAGGAAAGAAGAACCAACAAGCACAATTTAGCCCAATAACCATATGAATCTGAACCAATAAACACGTTGGGTCAAAACACCATAAACATCTTAACTACCCGTTGATATAACTTCACATAGACTCTGTCCATGGTGCTGGTTTATATAACATCACATAGACTCTGTCCATGGTGCT
>NW_022280669.1:0-21913 GCF_004355925.1 Anarrhichthys ocellatus | reverse complement strand
GGACAATTTCCTCCCGATCACCCCCCTACACATCCCTATCTAGGTTCCCTATACTTACATCTCACCGTTTATAGTCCTGTTATCTGTCCGTTTGTGAACTTTATTTTATATTTCACTTTATTTTATATTTTTCTGTACATTTGAATATGTTTATACTTTGCACTGTGTTGATTGTTGTTGATTGTTAAATGTTATGCACCTCCCGTCATGTCAAATTCCTCGTATGTTCAACATACCGTGGCAATAAACGGTTCTGATTCTGATTCTGACATTATGAATGATATCAGCACATCAAATACTGCTGTATCAAACAAGAGCCACAATAGTTGTGTCCTGCTGGACATTCAGAGTTACAGTCACAAAATGATTTATGAGACATCAACTGACCCTTCATAAGTCCCAACCCCCATAGTCACTGTGCTGTATTGGACCAGCTTGACAATAATAAATATGGCGATACCAGATCTGTTTACCCAGGTGCTGCAGTGTGCGTTATAGTTTTTAGGTGTTGGGCAATATAGCTTTAAGGAGCCGAATTCAAGGACTATGAATGTGATGAAAGGTTATATTCATAATGATAACTTTTACTCAAGAAACTTTTTTCCGTCAGAACGATGGTTATATACAAATAAACAACACCAATAGTTACTTTGGGGTGGCACATAGAGATAATACAAAGAAAGAAACTTTAGCCTTGATCTTTTCTGGCTTATGATAATTCATATCACCTTAAAAATATTTCAGCAACCCACCTAGCTATCCTTTTTCAAATTTCTGTAACGTTACCACAGAAAAAAAGAGGCCAAGTTGTCTTGATGTAGCGTTAGCTATACGTTAGCTAACATTTTGCCAACATAAGCTAACTCAAAATGTGACTATATACAATGTAATGTGTCCGTGAAAACACCAATGTAGTACTGTTACCTCGGAACAGACGTAGCATATCTCAGTAGAACAGGAGAGGGGGAAGTTGTGCCTGGTGCCAAGCTTGCTCAACAGTTGAAAGAGCACAGAGCGAAAAGGGGCGGGACTTAGAAAGGCAGGCGACAGATACTACAAAATAGCCAAGTACCAAATAGCATCGAAAGTTCTCCAGTCAAACCAGTTGTTTCCTGGAGGACCCCACTCCTACAATATATAACTTGTATGCTTTTTTTCTTGCAGCCAATCACTGCAAGTGTTCTTGAATTGAATGCGACATTTGATTGGCTCATTACAATAAAACACAAAACACAGCAGCTACAACCCATACCTGCATTGCCTGACACTATTCTAGATAGACATTCTCCACATATCGGCTTACTTTGAGAAATCCACCAACATATTGGAATTTGATTGAAGCGCAAACACGGAGCATATTTTTTGCATTAACATGCCCACCACTGATTCTGGTTGGCTAGAGGAGGTTAAAAAAGCTGCAATGGTGCTATTCATTAGTGTGGCCTAAGTGATTCATGTTTTGATTATGTTTCTAGGAAAAATGGAGCAAGTGTAGAGATGGCAGTGAAGGAAATCACACTGGAGAGAGCAGCAGAGACAAATGTCATGTCAATGAACCCAGGGCTCTCACCAGTCAATGAGTAACACACACATACAGACATATCCTCACACAGACACATCCTCACACACACAGGGTGAGTCACGGTGACAGAGGCGTGAGAGTAACACAATACTGTGACAGCATTTGGGTTAGTAATCTGTCAAGTGCGCACGCACCCACACACATGCACTTAGATGAGTGGAGTGGACTTAAGTCTGGGACCTCAGCAGTGACCTTTGTCTCTTTTCAGCCAATCCTTTCACATCAGCTCACTTCCTTGCTTTCAAACACACAGAGACATACAAACTCATCTGCAAACTGCAGTGATGGTTTGCAGTGCTCCTCCAGCTCTCAGTGGCTCGTCAGGTCTTTTAACTGAAGGTTTACACAGAACGTGTATGAAAGAACAGCACGTGCATTATTGCATATACAATAGAAGAAGTAAGCATTGGATGAAGTCAACTTTTAAGCCAAATTGCCAAACATTCACCGGCTCAAATGTGAATATGTGCACGGTCTCTTCACAAGCTGGTCCCAATCATGAGTGACATTGTTACTTTTGGTTTGTTTTCTATTTGCTCTGGTTTGGTTTCACGTGCACAAATTAAAGCATTATTTTTATATATTTTATTGACCAAACAACCAAATCAATCAATCAACTGAGGAAATGATCAGCAGATTAATTAATTATGATAATAATTGTATGTTGCAGCACAAGCACAACCTTCCAGAGAGTGCTGTGGTGGAAAACAATCAACTACAAGCACCCCCTATGACCATAGATATATCTATATCTCTACAAACTAATACTAATAATACTGTGCTGTACACATTAACACAAAATGCACACGCTTATGTGTACATTTTTCCTTGAGTGTGATTAATGGTGGTTATGTTTGCGTATTGACTCCACTGCTGAGTTACAAAAACGTTCTGAGAGGAATTAGTCTATAACTTTTAAATTTCATTCAATTAGTATCCATTGTTAGGTCAGCATAAAGGACTGACAACACAGCCACAAGGAGTGCAAGGCATGTGCGTGTGTGTGTGTGTGTGAGTAGTGACATTTCCCTAATGTAGCAGTAAATGTGCCCCTCATTAACGGCTCTCTGACAGTGATGTGGGCTGACGAGAGCCCAGACGCCTGGCTCCTGGACTGGTGCCCTGATGGGGCATTCACACACTCACACACACACACACACACACACACACACACACACACACACACACACACACACCCAAAGACAGGCAGACTGACAGGCACACAAACACTAAGAGCTCCACTGCAGACAAGAGCTGTGGACAATTCCATCCAATGTGTGATGTCTTTGTGTCTGTTGGAGCGTTGGATGTCTGTGTGTGTGTTTGTGTTGACAAGAGCTCTGCATCTCCATTCAATCCTACAAAAACAAAAAAACATTTTCTTTTATGGGAAACCCTCGGCTTGAATGCAAGCTGATGAGACAGTTTGATATGAATCCATAACCAGCAATGCATTTGCTGATGTTAATCAACAAAAAGAAAAAAAAAAAGAAAGAAAATAAATGTAATTGTCATATTTCTTCTGGAATGATTTGATCCTGTAATGAACACATTTCCTTAATTTACAAAAAAATCTGTTAACTAAAATGTATAACATCAAATATGAATTACTTTGTATAATAATACAATAATGCAAATCTGATGAATATAGAATATGCACTACTTTATTCAAATTGATTATTTATTTGACTTGGGATCAAATACTGGGTGAGAGACATGAGAGAGTATGTGTGTGTGTTTGTGTGTTTGACACAGTATTTGGGTCAAATGAGGGTCTGGGAGCATGGAGGCACATCTGTTGCAAAAAAAAGAAAAAAACGGGCTTTTCGGGCTAACACCATTAACACAATGGTGGCTGCTGGACAAAAATGTATCTACAGTGTGTCTATGTGTGTCTTTATGAAGCCATTAGTCATGCTCCATATGTCTTCTAGGGAGGGACAGTGAAAGGGTGGTGTGTGTGTGTATGTGTGTGTGTATACACAATGTGTCAGACCCAATGTCTACTCAGGGTGTGAGGTGGGCGACCGACTGACCCCACTGACTGGCTTTTTATGCCTGTAAAATACGACTGACATGCACACACACAAACACACACATGGAATAATGGAGGATATGATTGTGGATGGACAAAGACCAGATGCAGCCAGGACAGTGAGCAGTCTATTCACACAGGCAGGGTCACATGAACAATACGGTTTGGCCATGAAGAGGTCCATTCGCCTTCAGCCTGCATCCCTTAAGAGACGGACAAGCACCAGTTCAACCAGGCTTCCAAATGAAAATATCATTTGATATTGTCAAGCCAACCCTGAGAACATTACTGCCGTTTACTACATGATGTCATAGAAACAAGATCAATATTGTGAGCTGTAGCAAAATAAAAGACAATGCTGAAAATCAACAATCCAACTTTCTTGAAGCTATGATATCCTCTTTGGGAATGTATTTTTCCAGATGTTATCTTCACAGGAAGTGTTAACTCCCAGGCTGTGCATTAACAGCCCCGATAAACTTTGTGAAACAAGTGCTCCGTGAGGCCTTGTGATTTTTTCATTTAATTCAGTTCATTTTCTCAACTCAAAAATGACAGTAAAACATTGAGATGTTGGTAGAAGTGAAACATGAACACAAAGAGAGGTACTGCTCATGGTATTACAAACACATGAACGTACAAGAGTTCCCTCTAGAAAGACAGTGTTCATTCTGCTCACTGCTGCATTATTCACACACATTTACTTTTCAAATATGAATATGATGTGAACTGAATAAAGAAAAAACAGAGACAGAGTGAGCCATTGTGTTCAGCAGGCAGCATGAGTATGAATGTATTGGCAGGCCTCTGGCTTGCAGGAGTTGAGTCACTTCTTGTCTTTAAGGGTTAGAGGTGTGACTTAAAGATTCGCTGTGTGTGTGTGTGTGTGTGTGGGTAGCCAGGGCCTTCAGGGTTAATTGGTGTTGCGTGTTAAAAGGTGTTAACAAGGCAGGCGAACCCACACATAAACTGGGTTCAGACAGATCAACTGTACGGCATCGGCCTAATGGTGCTATCTTAGGTCACTTTCACACCTAACCTGTTTGGTCCGTATTTACTGGACCCTGGAGCGTTCTGTCAGACCATCCGTCAATCAATCAATCAATCAATCAATCAATCAATCAATCAAACCTGGTAAGGTGGATACAACTGAACAAAGACCGCCTGAAGAGTTGGGTGTCAGTCCGCTTCCAAGTGGATTCTGGTGACGATTCATTTGTGGTTTGAAAGCCAAAGAACTAACCATAAGATTTTATGTTAGCAGATTTTATTGATCTGTTTAAGGCCGTGAATATAAGTCAACACATATACACGTCAGCGCGGAATCATTACGCGGCTCCGTGACATTTGCATGTCAAGGGATTTTTGTACAGTCCTGTCTACACCTGTTAGTCATCATTCATAACGTTTGGTCAATTTGTAGTCTAATAATATGATAAATCAGTTCTTTCTTTATAAATATACACATCAGAAGCATTAAAGTGCTGCATAGACTTCTTTCAGTCACATAATTTGATCCTGATGATGCAGGATGACGATCATCAAAAGTGTCCACTCAATAAGTTGCTCCACCCTAAAACTGAGATCAGGCAGCTTGTCTTTGCTCACCCCCGACACGACGGGTTCTCTTCCGTATGCTGCCATCAGCATTAACCTGTATGAAGTAAACATCCATCGCACACCTTGTGGAATCCGCTCATTACAGTCATTTAGCAGACACTTTTATCCAAAGCGACTTACAGATCTTATTTTCAGATCCTATCACAGCGTAGGCACAGCTACGGGAGCAATTTTGGGGTTAAGTGTCTTGCTCAAGGACACATCGACATGCGACTAGCGGAGCTGGGGATCGAAACACCGATCCTCTGATTGAAGGGCGGCCCTGCTCTCCACTTAGCCAAAGTCGCCCTCATGGATCTGCTTCAACTGTAAGAGAGCCTGACGACAGCTGACCAAAATGTCTGATACGTCACAGTCGGGATCCGGTGGTCTGGCGTTGATCTGGCATGAATAATGACACATGTCATGCATCCTGACAAGATAATAAGTGTAGAAGAAGCAGACATTGTGCATTATTTATTTTGGGTATGAAGATTGTCATATTTGAAGATACTGAACATCTTCATTAATTATCAACTCAAATAGGGGTTTCCAAATCTATTTCAGTCGAACGATAACACACATGCCTCCCCTGTGCTATCAGCGGCAGTGTTGGCTAAGTGGCACTCCTAGAGCCTCTGGCCGAGCCTGTGGGGATGGAGGAGGGAGAAAAAAGAAATCAAGAAAACAATGAGACAGAGAGAGAGAGAGAAAGAGATGGTTTCAGCTAAAAGGCCCTTGCAGCCTGGAGGCTCTCCATACACTCTAATGATCGCCATCAGCGTGTGTGGGTTTGTGTATGTGTGTGTCTGTCTCTTGACAAAGGACCTTTAATCAAATGGAAGTGTAAAGAGACGGAGCGCTGTTAGGTCATACATGAGTGTGTGTTCAGTCTCTGTCTGATTCATCTTTGCTGTCAAATGTTCCATTGGCACATATAGGCCACGGCACACGCACGCACGCACGCACGCACTCACACACACACGCGCGCGCACACACACACACACACACACAGGGTCCTAAAATCTTGATGCTAGCACTTGCGCAGT
Source organism: Anarrhichthys ocellatus (assembly GCF_004355925.1). NCBI lineage: Eukaryota > Metazoa > Chordata > Actinopteri > Perciformes > Anarhichadidae > Anarrhichthys > Anarrhichthys ocellatus. The sequence continues at coordinate 15,648 of NW_022280669.1, read as the reverse complement.
GTTCTTCACACACACACACACACATGCTGACCCACACACACACACACACACACACATTGCTGTAGAGGCGGATTAGCAGGCATGCTGACTGGGTGTCTATGGAGGTGACACGCCATCACATTGACATGCCTTCACAGTACGCTGCACGGGGAGGAGCTGCACATAGACACACACACACACACACACACAGGTGAACAGGGTATGCAGAACCTAACACACACTTGCATCCACAAAACCACTTAGAGGTGCACATTGGACGCACAGAGACAACAAGAATCAAATAAATTGCATGAAAAGCTCATGGAAAAAGGTGTGGGCACACACAGACACACAAACACTCAGTCCGTCTCGCACACGCACACACACACACCTAAGTGAGCATGAGTGGAGGCGACAGAGCGTTCACATGGGGTCGAGCCGGTCCTGGATGTGCCAGAGCCAGCAGCTGAACACTGGTCTGGATACGAAGGTGTCAAACTAGCTTGGTTATAGAGCTAATGTGGAGCTGCTAGACTGGCGCACCTGGGGCCCACACACACACGGATACGCTCATGTGTACGCATAGGTGCACAAAGATACACACATATTCACACATGTCAGGAGTGTAAACACACGCATGCATAAACACATCACATCAGCATAAAAATGCCAGACACATGCTGCCTCTGTGTAAACACACACAACACAACCACACATAGATACGTACGCACACACACTTTTTTTTCACACGTGTGTGAAGTACAAACACGTAGGGCCAGAGTGTAAACACACACATGGAGAAACAGAATCATGGAGGAGCAAACACTCAAGTACATGCTGTATGTAAATAGCCAAACACACACACACACACACACATACCTACAGCCTTCTTTCTGCAGTCATATGCATGAATAATGTGTGCAGCCTTCCTCTGCTTCATACCAGGCCACTGCTAGTGTGACAAATAAACTTGCTTACACTTGGCGCTGCTTCACACAGCGATGGGCTAAATAGGGCATGAAAAGGTACACACACACACACACACACGCACGCAGGCTCAACACCAGGTGTGCGAGGCGAATGTTAAGCGAGACACATGTGGCTCCGATGCCCGTGGGGATCCGTCCTTGTCCTCTCTGTGCCCTCTGCCACGGCACACCACAGTGACTGCAGCGCCACTCAGACTGAATCACCACCACAATGACCATCACATCACAGAGCTGATAATGGCATTTTGTTAAGAAGGCCGACAGTTTAAATCCTCACTAGCGGCCCCTTGCGAGCGCCAAGCGGTGGACAGAAGAGGCAACATTGCTATGAATAGCCAAGCCCCCAGGAAGAGCGCCGGGCTCTGAGGCTAATCCTACATCACACAAATAGCTCATATTTATATCATTAGGTCCTACAATTTGTAGACTATCAGCCGAATCCAAAGTTATTTCATCCTCCTTTCATGTGAATGATCCAGAGAACGAGGCTGGGAGGCGGGGTCAAAGAAAATGTTTCTGCGCCTGCTCTATGGGCCAATGGATGTAGAAGATGATCTGGGTAATGTTTTCGCTTAATACGCCACTGAGCTATAGAAATGAACAGGGTGCCCCCTCCAACACTGTATCCAGTTCTCTTTATATATCCATGTGAATGCTGCCATCAAATACGGCCATTGTTCTGGCACACCCTGTAGTTTGGTAGAGTGGAGGAAGAGATTTGTGGGTCAGAGCCGGTGTCACGGTTCAGATTCATTATTTGCCACTGGAGCAACACCCCTGGGAGACAATCCAACAAGGAGGTGTTGTTAGATTTGTTGCTTTGGTCTTTGCACGCCACCTTTTTACCAATAAACAAATCGGTCCTAACTGCATCAAGAGAGGTGCACTCAGAGAGAACACATTCATAGCAGGAAGCTGGCGTTTGAAAGACATGAACATCTACCAGGCTGGGAAGGTCCAATGAAAAACTGCTACTGGGTGCATTATGGGAAATCGTAGGTTTCTGCATTTTAGGAGCTTTACCATACTAGAGACAGTCGGTTTTTTAAATTAACATGTGTATTACAATACCCCCACCTTTAAGGAAGTGCAATAGTAAATCCCTAGAGTAAATGTAATAAACTTCAGGCCAGTGTGCTACAATCCAATCGGTTAAATTAACAGAAATTCCCGAACTTCCTCTGTGAAATGATTCAATTTCCTGATTTTCCGTGACAGGAATACGCTATCTAGAAGCCATCCTATTCCAAGAATCCCATGACCAGCAGTAACTGTCTGTAGGTCTAACAAGCCTCCTCAGTGTGTGTGTCTGCATGTGCTAAGTGTAAAGCCTTGAAAAAAAAAAAAAAAAACATCCTGAGGCTCAGAGCAAGGTTTTCTCTCATCTGTTGCATTTTCTTTTTTTGCATGAATCACACTGTCTCTGTTGCAGGAATCTGCATCAAACTACAGACGCTCCTCTTCTTCCTCCACCTCTCCTCTCCCTCAATCCTCTCATCTCCCTCTAAGCTAAATGATCCTTTCATTTCCTGATGACCGACTGAGGCCCTTAGGTGTCTGCGCATTGGTATGTGTTTGTGTGTGTGTGTGTGTGTGTGTGTGTGTGTGTGTGTTTTGGGAATGTGTGAGCAGCTCTGAGAAAACAGTTGCATGTAAAGTTCACAGTTGTGCTGATCCTGTAGCAAAACAAAGCTGTGTCTGGACTGAGCTTCTGAAGTGTGTGTGTGTGTGTGTGTGTGTGGGATCATATATCGACAACTGAAGGGATGATAGACAACGTTTTTTTCCGAAGCCAATATTTTAAGGACATTTGAATTACCTTCGTATCAGAACCAAGATGTTTTAAGAATCTAAAAATGTTTTTCAGGTGGAGCGACATGTCCGCTCGCTGAGTTAGTCAGCACGAACCAGTTTGCTGTCTCTTTTCCATGGCCTAACACTCGCCTCCATATGCCTGCTCACCAAAACTTTACTCCACGCTCCATGAGAGTAGCTAACGTTAAATATCTATTTATGTACACTTAAAGCGTTGAAAAATCTGATTTAGTGTTATTGTGGTCATTTAAATGTAATTTATGGTTCTGTTAGATTGCTGCTAGACCAACGAGAGAGTGACAAAGAGAGAGGGGAGGAGAGTTTCTGTACGTTCCTAACATTTATAAATGAAATGTATACGCTATGAATGAATCTTCAGACTAATCAGTACAGCCCTTTACGGGTGTGATTTGGATTGTGACAATAAAGATTAGATAATAATGCTAAAAGACAAAAGGGAGCCGTTGTTTGAATAGAGGAGACTTTGTTGTTAAATTGATTGTTTTTAATGTTTGATGTTTTCGGTTAAACGTTCACACTCTTTTCAAAATGTGTATTCATGTAAATGTAACTGCAGCGCTTGCACAAAGATTCAAGGTTCTATTTCAAAGGTAGAACTAAGCGTCTGTGTGCATGTAGAGGAGATGCTGCTGTGGATTTAAGTTAAAGGTTCCTCAGTGCATGTTAAAAAATAGTTTTGCACACAGTCCTGCTTGTGTCCACACCTGCAAATGCGCGCACACACACACACACACACACACACACACACAAATCCATAGAGAGCTGACTCCGGAAGATAGGGAGGAAGTTGTCTAATGGTTGCCAAACGTTTGAGTGGGCCCTGGCTAAACATGTGTTTAAAGCAGACAACATCAGCAATCACCACTTGACCCCTTCACATACACACACACACATGCTAACACACACACACACACACACGCTGCATTCTTCACCCACACTCACAAAGCTTGACAGTCACATGTACACAGAAGTTATGAGTTCATCATCTAGTAGGTGTGTATATAAATCCAAAATGTGTGAGTTGTATGTTTGCGTACTCACACTCACACACAAAGAAGTACACGCACACACACAAACACACACAAACACACACATGCCCCAGCAAGATAATATAATCAAGTCAGAGTGCAGTGACTGCCGACTGCAAAATGCCCACTTCCAGATGTTCTGACGGAGAGAGACGCCACGCTTTTCCACTGGGAATTGGTCAAGGTCCTGGGGCTGCTGCATGTGTGTGTGTTTGTGGTACACACGGAGCAGACGTAGACACAACCATGCAAACAGACACCCTGACACGACATGAGCGAAACTGGGCCCAGCTGGAGAATGATTCAAAGGCCGAGGGAGGAAGAGGGGAGGACGGCGAGGGGAGGACGGAGAGGACAAATTGCTTTTGCCTGCATCTGAAGACGTGATGTGCGAACGAGCTGTTAAAAGAAAACAAAAGCGGAGTCGTGCCTGCCAGTTCCCACGACTCCCTCCCTCCCTCCCTGCCCTCCGTCCCTCCTTCCTCCCGTGCGTCCATCCATCATTCGCTCTCTCCCTCCTGCTTACAGTAAGTGACCAAACACCTCGAGCCTCCTGGGATGAGTTAGCAGTGTGGATGAGTTGATGGGAAGGTGCTAGTTTATGCTGTGTTCACACTGTGTGCTAAGATGAAAACTAACAGGAAGGATGGCTGTCTGTCAACTCCAATGTAAACTGCTTTTGTAAAGCCCGTGGGATTTTAACAAACAGGAGGCTCAGTCAGTCTGTGTCCATGAAAAACTGAGGCCACGTCATTTCCATGATTAGGTTTTGATGTTTCACTTTATTTCAGAATATCCAATATGTTTTAATATATGTCATTTTATAATCCTGTGTAAATCATCCAGCGCCTCTTAAAGCATTTTATGGATACAGTTATGGTTACAGACCTACTGCAGTGTAATTCATTTGCCAACAAAAAACACAAACAATAAACAAGGTTAAAGATGAATTTGACTGAAAACATTAATTCTTTTCAAATTTTCCGTAGATATCGCACAATATTATTACTGTGAATTATTTTGGCCACAATGCTAATCGTGTAGTGGAAATCGGATATCGTGATAGCCGTAGTGTGTTTTCTAAATATCTACACAGCTGGTTTGTGCAGCATCATTAACATTTTATATGTACGTATTTATTGATCTTGTGTGAACATTGACAGTCATCTGTTTGCTTATTCTGCTTTTTTAAATACATATTTAAAAAATGTCTTTATCTATTGATATTTATATTATTATTACTATTCTGTAATATATGTAAATACTCATGCTTAAAACATGTTTCTGTTATATAACTAAAAATATTATCGTTCATTTACCATTCACTATATTATAGTGAATGGATTTTTGCTCACTGAAACATTCTGTGTCACAGTTTGTTGTCATAGCTGAAGCTGAGAAACTCTCAATATGTCAAGTCATCCCAACAGTCATCCCAACACAATGACTGATGCAGTATCCAAGGTTTAACAGATGATAATATGATAATATCAGAGCTATGTGTAGAGTGGACCAACTGACTTCTTATTTGCTTCAATCCTTTCTATAATGTCACTTTCTACTAGTAAACGTTCATATTGTGTTATAAGCTAAATATACCACATAAATATGCCATTTTTCAATGTTGAAATGTGGTAATTGAATCATGATTGACCATGTATTTGTTAAAACACTGTAGCCACACCCGGTGAGAGAAAATGACTCGTCTAATTGGGGCGCGGCTTTGAACACAACTCTTCCATATTGTACCTGCAGGTTTGGTAGGTGCTCAAGTTGTACTAGGAGTCTACCATGGTTTCCTAATTCACCCAACATACAATCTACCATCATACCATTCCATGTGCCTCTGCATCACGAATGTCACATTGTGGTCTAATCTGGCCCGCCACTACATCGCTGTTAACTCGCTTGTTTTGATGTTTGAGAAGCTTCTCAGCGGACGAAAACACACAGACATGACAGTTTATTTACGGAGAGAAGACAGTTGAATGGAAAATAGCTACAAGTGAACTGGCAGCCCAGTTGGATTCAACTCCGTTTGGAGCGAAGCAGAAACCTTTTTCATTCATTTCTGCTCTCCATTAGTTGGGTTTGTAGTTCTGCCAGAGCTAATCCCTCAGAGCTGTTACATTGCAAGGTGTCCCAAATATGAGTCCAGTGAAATCCATCGTACTATTTGGGACCGTTTGGAGACAAAGGAGACAGACCTAATTCAACGCATTTGACTGTCAGACAATCACAGAGTCCTCCAACGTATTGGGAACCACAGTATGTTTTGACTTGACGTGGAGTCATTGAGACACCGGCGGAGCAGGAATATGGAGCAAAGTGCAACAGGTCAGCATAGTGGGAGAAAGGAGCGGATGGATGGCATGAAGACGGTAGGTACAGAAAGCAGAAGGCAGTGAGGGAGGAAAGGAGTTCATGGTGCACTGTAAATAGATTAGGGGCCAGGTATGAAGAGAGGGAGGTGGGAAGGAAGAGAGTCAAGATACAAATAGAGGTAGGAGGTAGGTATCGAAAGTAATATTTGAAAAACATATAGGGCAACAGAAAGAAAGCGATGATGTGTTACAATGTGTTTGTGTTGATTTTAGTGTAACATGGTCAGAGTCCTTAAAGGCACCGTTACTCACTCTTTGTATTTTGAATAAGGTTGGGGAAACTGGAAAATAGGCCTCAGAATAAGAACATGCTGAACTTTTCAATGTCTGAATTTGTTACAAAAAGAATGAATACAAAATGTTGCACCCTAAAGAGGTACAACACCAGAAGCCTAATAGAGAAGAGAAGGACAGTTGTTGACAAAGCTTCATGAACCAGTTTGCAAAAGCTTTTATTCACATTTTAAAGATTCACTCCCTGATGTTTTTATAACACTCAACATAGCTCCAAACCTTCAAATTCACTTTAGGCTCACTGTTAGGTTCCACACTCCACCAGTGAGCTGGGAGGTGATGGTGGGATTCATGGCCGCCAGTCATTTCACAAACACAATGAGGAGTGTATCTTTGAACTGGTAACATGTTCACTGTGACTGTAGCTGTGCTACAATAACACCAATGTTAAAGAGGTACTCCAGTGATGGTGCTGCACAAAGTTCCATAGTGTTGTAAAAACAATGGAATATACAGAGCAGCAGAGGCCGAGATAAGACAGAATAAGATACGTAGTGTAGGATTCTACTCTTAATGCTGATCAACAGCATACTTTAGTCAGACTGATACGTAAGCATATTTAACGTCAATGCCCACTGTAATATAAATGTGCAACGTATCCTCATACAACGGTTGGTGTGATTTGAAATCTGATGAAAAGTTATTGTTATTTTTTGTGTGCGTTTGCCTCTTAATATACAGCAACACGAGCCCTGCAGATTTAGGCAACAAAACAACGTGCTTAGGCACTGGAAACGAAAAGATACGGAGGTGGTGTTACTTAAAGTAAGGAAGTTACTTAAAAATAAATGAAAAAATAAGAAGGATTAATTATGTTTATTCACGCATTTATTTTGGATTTTTTTTAGACATGCTTTACAAGTCATTATCTTTTTCTTTTTAAATTTTAGTTTATCCATTAATATCTCAATTCATTAAATAGTACTGGCATACTCTTATACTGTATACACGTACAGTAAAGAACATCATGTTTCTATATGACTTGACCCAGTGGGTGTACACTCAGATTAAACAGGAGTGGGCTGAACAGTGTGTGTGTGTGTGTGTGTGTGTGTGTGTGTGCCCCTACTTGGACACTTTCTCCAATTACCCACCTTCCCCAATGTAACCAGTGCCATGTACCAGAGTGGGCTAAACATTTTGCAGAGTGCTCTCCAAATACCTTCAGCGCTGCCAAATAGGAAGCTCACATTGTGACAAAAAAGCTAAGCTATGCCAGCAGCCGCCCTTTCAAAAGCTAATGACGGAAAGAATCCCCGTCTCTCCATCACCCCCCTCTTTCTCAGAGGTTAAGAGTAGATGAATAATCACTCATTTGCGGGGCAAAAAGCGAGTGTGCTGCATAAACATTTTCCCGGATGTAATTTTCTCTGCCGGTCTTTTGGCTTTTCCCAGTAGGACGGAGCCCAACGCCCAGGAGGAAATCGTTTAGGCTCCATAAGTGCCAAATTGTATCCTGGTTTTCCAGAGTTTTCCTGCCTGTTCTGGCTCAGGGCTTTTCCTGTGGTGGGATCGTGTCATGTGCTATGCGTGCGCGGGCATGGATGTGAGTATGTTACAAACGGAGGCTTTACAAACTTAAAGGCAGTTGGCTCAGGATGACGATACCTGTGTCGGTATAGCGGGCATTGTAACGGAAAGGTAAATCAACAAGGGCATAGAAATTGACACATGAGGAAATGAAATAAATGAAATGAGAAAGGAAATAAGCATGAAACTGAAGTGAGAAGTTCCCACTTCCTCAGGCGCCTATGTGTTCACTGAGATGTGTGTGTACACATGACAAAAAGCCTGAGAATCTGTGCTCTTGTTGGCCTGTGTGTCATTGGCGTTTTCTTACATGGGTATGTGTGTTTGTGTGTCTACCATGTGTTCCTGATTTGCAGCGAAAGACTTAAGCTGCTTGCTGCTTCATTAGGTCATATTTGTTTATCAGACATTTTACAAAGCAGCTGTTGTTCTAGAAAAATGCTTCATTTATTGTCCATTTATGAAATTATGAAAAGGGAACAATTTAGATAACAAGGAGGGTCAACATGTATATAAAACGGCTAACGTTGATGCTTCGTGTTTTGAGGTTTTCTGTGGCCTCATTTTGTCGTTTCCACATACAGCTCAGCGGAAAAGTGAGCCGAGACACCAAAGAGCCGGTTTGTTTGGGATGCGCTCCATTTTAGCCACACATGACTGCAGCGAACACCTTTCAAATCATGTTATGTGCACCAGTTGTTGTTGTTTTTCCCTCAACAATTATGCAGCTCTAACGTAAAAACGATCAAAGTTGCGAGCAGTGAATTTATTTTGTTTGTTTTCAAAGGCTGTTGTTTAAAAGGTGCTATCTATGTGAAGCATACAACATTAATACATCACTGACAGATGAATTGTGTGCTACCTATTTTTGGTAAACAAGTGTGGTGAGGTGGAGAAGATTGGCAGCGTCTATCTCGTGCCAGTGGTATTGTTAGTTCCAGTGTTTCAGTAAATTAAGTCCACATTTCCCCATAAAGCCTGCTGCTTCCTGCGGTGAAGAGGATGTTGATTCTTCGGTCAAAGGTTTCCTCTTTAAGGGTTTAAATATGTTGGAAATGATTTTGCCATCAGCTTTTGATAACTGTTGCTGTTTGTGAGCATTTTGTCAAGTTTGAGCAGGAACACAGCGGTGAGCCTGCAGCAGGAACGATGTGCATGTAGCAGGTAAATCACGCTGTTCGTCTGAGGCTGTCCTTCTGATTTAGTTACTAAAGTATCGCCCTCCTTTCTAGATTATGATTCAGTCAATGTTAGCAGAACGACCGAAGAAACAATAGAATAGAGAACTAAAGTCAAGATAACAATGAATAAAACATACAAAGAAATAACTACAATTACCGCCTCGCAGTAAACATTTATCAACGAGCCAAGAGACACTTTACATCTATGTCTGTCTAAAGTTTCATCACTTCATCATTTTCTCATAAAAGACATTTGTGTGAAATTGTTATAATTAGCATAATGCTTTTTTGAGTTGTGCCCAAAACCGTGTTTCGTGAGGTCACAGTGACATTTGACCACCACATCCTAATCAGTTCAGCATTGAGTCCAAGTGCATTTTTGTGCCAAATCTAAAGCAATCCCCAGACTGTTCCAGATGTTGCGTTCACAGTAATAGGATGAACCACGGCTGCAGCCGGTGCAGAGGCGTTCAACAGAATGCAGTCGATTTTAGAAACACAGAGATAGTTTAGAGGAGAATCACTGGCTGGTAATGATGCAAAGACATTTGTCCTGTTTTCCTTTTCATTGAGCTATGGTAAGCATTAGGGCAGTAGACTGCTAGAGAACTCCATATATACATAATACGCACTTAGCTGAACATCCATGTTCGGTGCCTCTGATCGTGATTTAAAAATAGCAGCCCAGCATCCCAATAAGAAAGCACAAGACCAACACATGTGTTGTCTCTGCTGGAGAAGTACAACATCTGTTACTACAAGTGTCTGCAGCATTGGCATGCATCCTGGAGGGACCACATTGAACTGCATCACACCTTACTGGGCACATGACTTACTGGATTGTGAATGAGGTTTAAGAACTCGGAAGGTCAAATGTTCGAGAAAGCTCAATACAAGGTAAAAGATGGGAGAATGAATCCCGTGTTCTGGCGACGCCTGTCTTATAGACTGAAGGATGTATTCCTGCATGGCTCTGCCTTCTGACGGACCACTGAAACTGTTCCTATAAGGCAGGCACAGCATCAGGACGGGAAGATACCGCATTGGTTCCTTTTTCGGTCAGAGCATTTGATTTATTGATTGGTGTCGGATGTAAAGAATTTCAACAAAAGTAACAAAAATGCTTCTAAAACCTTAAGTTTGGGATTTAGTTTTGAAAGGCACATAATGGGTTTTAAAGGATTGATGTATGCCTTCTTCACCGTTGACTGATCAGTAAAATATTGTGCAAGTCCTATGAAGATGAAGCGAAAAAGTGAAAATAGTAAAGACTGGTGGACTGCAAAACGATTGAGAGCATACACACTCACAACACCCCCCCCCATACATATACACACACACACACACACACACACACACACACACATACACACACACTTAAGTTCAACCCACTGGTTGAGGAATTTCTCTGAGCCCTAAGGAGGAGGAGACGGAGACAGACAGAACACAATTAGCAGCAGCTTGTCACAACTTTGGACCTCTAAGTGTGTATCTACAGTCTGTGTGTATGTGAGAGTGTGTGTATGTGTGTGCGGAGTGTGTGACACTTGCCCTCTCGCACAGCTCATTTATTGGATTAGTGCAAGACTGACCAGTGGGGATGTGGCTGGCCGGCGCCAGGGCCCGCTCTGAGGCTCCACTGCCTAGTTAGCCGTGATGCTAAGCTAACCTCCCACTCCCCAAGCCTTTGGGGGGAAGCGCCACTGCCGTAGGGGGGGAAAGGGTGCTTGTTACTGGGGCCAAGGTGCCGTGCTAGCAGGCCTCTCCTGGAGGGGAGGGGGGCATGGACTAATTAAGAGGGAAAGCCCAATTACAAGTAGAGGAAGACAGGGATTGGGGGGGCACTGGAGGGAAGGATGGAAACGCTACAGTGGAAGCCAGGCGTGGAAATGCCACGACTAGCTGCCAGTGACAACATCCCCATCAAGCACACACACATATACACACATACACACGCACGCACACATAGACTAGACACACCAGACAGCGTACCTTCTGAGGTGCCGCCTGTCTCCCTTTCTCGTCTCTGCGGAGGGATAATTGTATTAAGTGCGTTTGTTAGCCCAGTGGCTGACGGCATGCCCGCACACAGAAACACAGAAACACACACGCACACACACACACACACACACAGAGTCAAATATACAAACACAGAGTCAGGTGGAGCATCTAAAAGCATAACCGTTAGATGAAAGGCTGCTGGAGTTTTAATAGTCTCAGCAACACAGGGCAGAGCTGCTGTTGATGGCTAGAAACATGCATACACATACACACACACACACACACAAAGCCACACACACACACACACTAACTGAAGGCTTTATAAATGCAGCCTGTTTGTGTGAGTGCTTCTCCACTCCCCCAAGTATGTACAGTGTAGTGAGATGATAATTCAGATGACTACACACGCACACACACACACACACACACACACACACACACACAAAAACATGCATATAGGTACGCACACATGCATACACCATACTGGATGACCTCATACTGTATGGCTGACCAGCTCTCCCGTACACGACTTTCATTAGAAACACATGCTCTGTGTGTGCATGTGTGTTTAGTGTGCAGTACGTGTTATGCTTCTGAATACATTTCCGGCCTCCACCAAACGCTTCTCTAGTATTTTAACTCGTTCTCAGGCACTGTATCCGCACACACACACACACACACACACACACAAATCAGGTCTGCAGCTTTGCTTTCAGAACCTCACTCATCTCTGTGCAGAGAGGTGAAAGTTATGCTGCATTTAACTTTGCATGGAAGTCTGGACAACCATAACATCATGCTGTAGTGAAGAAGACTTGAAACTAGAGATTGAGACCATAAACTCATGTTTACAATGTTTACTGAGGTAATAAATCAAGAGAGAAGTAGAGTCATTTTCTCATAGACTTCTATACAACCAGAGGAGTCGCCCCCTGATGGACACTAGAGAGAATGCACGTTTATGTAAGTTGATTTAAAGGGATTCTTCAGGTTTTTTGAAGTTGGGTTGTATGAAATATACTGTATCCAAACCCAGTGTATTGATTGCGGTCGGCAGGCCTCCGACTTGGAGAAGCAGACAAGACAACCAGAACAGGAGCAAAGTAATGTACTGCTGTGGACGGGGTCAGCCCCAAAACATATAAGACCTAAAAGAAAGACATAATCAAACAAAAAAATATCAACTTCACTATATCTAGAATTGTATCACAGTTTTGCTTTGCCATCGGCCCCTTGCATCCATGTATGTCCTCGCCAAAACCATTTGAAAACAAACCGTTATTTTACCAAGCAGAACACGGGGGTTGCTGGTCTACCGCTGCCTCGATCGTTCGGTTGTTTTTAACCGATCAGGGCATCGGTAGACCAGCAACCTCCGTGTTTTGTAAGGTAAAATTACTCTTTTTCTCAAAGAACTCAGGAAGCTTTGGCGATAACTGTCTCACAGCAAGGTAAACCAGTGCAAATATTCTAAATAAAGCATACACTTAAACTGATATTGATCTTTATAAGTGGCTAAAATACCACAGCAGTACATTGCTTTGCTTCTTTGTTGGAACTCCTGTACCAGCGTGCCGACTGCCATTTACTGTAGTTAATACAATGACTATGGATTAGTACCACACACAGACCCACTTCAAAACACACAAACGATCCCTCTAATGTCTTTAAATGTGAACATTATGATGGTCTCAATACTGTGACAATGTAAAAGGTTTGCCTGTTTCCCTTATCAGCTTCTAAAACTATACGTAGGCAACTGGGCACAAACTCTGCATTAAAACCAAGGATACCACAACTCTAGTATCAATCAAGCTGACAGAGGGAGATCTAATCTTTAATAACAGGCCAGAACTGGTGCCACAAATTGGTTCGAACCATCCAGCTTCATGTCTAGACGATGCAGGCTGTGTGACTAAGACACTGATCTGGGATGGAGAGAGCTCTTCACATCTGGAGTCTTTCCTCTTGTCATCAGATAGATGGAAACAACAGCTTCCTGTGCTGCCGATAACAGCGATGGAGAGACTTTCAGGGACTGAGATGGGAGAGTAAGTCGGGGAAGGAGTGAAACAGAAGCACAGAACTGCTGACGAAAAAAAAAAAAAACTGAGGAGAAAAAAGGTAGATAAGCTGGAAATAGTGCAGTGGACAGCTAAAGCATATCAAAATTACAGCACCAACAAGAGGGCAAACAGACAATCAAATGCACTGAACTACCTGCTCAGTCTGGCCACACTGCAAAACCTTCAGACACACACTGTCTAAACACGCACGACAGGCTAGAGGAACGGCAAGAAAAGGACAACGGGAAGCAGCTCCGTCCAAGAAAGCTGTCACTTTGCCTCTGCTGTGAACTTCAGTAAAAGATGCAAGGCTCTGCAGCCGCAACATGCTAACGTGCGCTAGTGCTGCCACTACTACTACACATCAGTGAGGCCAAGCCTGAGTCTAAGCGTGTGTGTTTGTGCGAATGAGACAAAGATGTGCGTTTCCTGTCTCGGCCTCTCGATCTCTTTTGCTTCCTAACTTCTGCAGAGATGTGGTTGATTTGCTGATGCACCGTCCCGTCATGGCCCGCTTTGCTTTTTGTCCTTTTTATTTATTTTTATGCTACTCACAACAGTCACAATCAACCCAGGACACATACACCAGCTTAGATGGCACTTCTAGTGTCAACTCTGAATTATATTTCCTTCCTGCACATTTGATGTCTTCCAAAAGAAAATGATAGTAACAAAAACAGCAACACCACCAACTATTATTATTATTGATATTGTTATTATTATTATTATTATCATCACATTATAAAAAGGTAATTATCTGTCCACAGACCATACATTTGTAAAACACAGTGTTCCGTGGATTATCTGGACCAAAGCTGTCACTTTCTCCGGAAGAGATGCTGCATGTAGCAGCGCAAATACACTTCCATTCACCTCCATTGTATTGGGCTGGAGGGAGACGTCTCATTTCAATGGCATGAACTGAGCCTTTGATAAGGAAGAAGACAGAAATAAACTAACTACACTGAGTGACATGAGGGAAAAGGAAACTGCCACTTTTGATACAAATCCACAATTAAACACAGACACACATCTCTCTCTCTCCCTCTAATACACACACACACACGCGCGCGCGCACACACACACACACACACGCACACACACACACACGCACACACACACACACGGTGAGAGACAGACAGGAAGTTGGGGAGGAATTCCCAAGCGGACATTTCTCACGTTCCTGCGGTGATTGAAAACACACTCCACTAAAATGGCGGCAGGACATAATTTCCAGGTGAGGAGAGAAAGGCTGTAACCTCTTCCCCTCTCCCTCCATCTCCCCCCACCCGGGCACAAACAATATCCTCCTTGATATTATCCCTTTACACACACACACACACCTGTTGTCACCTGGAGGGGGTTGGTGAGCCGGCCAGCATCAACACACAATGGCTGCTTCTGTGACAGGAGCAGGTGAGTAGATTGTATCTACGTAAATGTGCACTCATACACACATTTCACTACACGCATGCATGCACACACAGACGATGAGAAAGACGCATGCGCGCACACACAGACACACACACACCTGCTGAGGAAATGAGCCTGCAGTAGCCACCACCTGGTCAGCCCTGAGGTGACACCAAGGGAAACAAAAGGAAGGAAAGAGGCAATGAAGATAAAGAAAGAATAAAAGTTTTCTTTGAAAGCTAACGGTCCGTTTTTGTTTTCCATCTGAAGCAACACTGATGCTGGTAGTTCAAATCCCCTCCAAACATCTAAACATGTTTTGCTCTGAATATTAATGTGAGTCTCGTGTTTTTTCAACAAATACAGTTAAATGGCCTCATTTGACATTTTTTAAATGACATAAACCTCCTCTCCCTAAATAAAAAATGTGGGATTTATTAATATGCAGAAACAGTTGGGCACACAGTGTCTCCAACTTCACTGAAAAGTCCATTCTCAGAGTATGTGTGCTGGAAATGCCAAGTTTATGCAACATCACAGTTGCATAATGTGTGTTGAAGTGAGATTGAAAGTGAGGACAGAGAAACTTTCCTCCACCAACACATGGACGTGAACACAAGACTCTGAACATCCATCATTCTGCACAGAGAGCAACATCACAGTGAAAGAACAACAGACCAAACACAGTTCGGACTGGATGGGGACTTTACAGATCTAATAATGATTAGAAGCCATAATATAAACAATATTTGGTTATTTCTGTGAATTTCCCCCACCAAGAAGTCTACTCCTATCATAAACAACTGTGAGCACATTTCACAGTGGAAAAATAAACATGTCAGTTGTCTCTGGTGGATAAACCGTGTAATGGAGACACTGTTTCTAACGCACCTCTTATATATATATATATATATATATATATATATACATATATGTAGTTGGCCAAT
>NW_022280668.1:0-21928 GCF_004355925.1 Anarrhichthys ocellatus | reverse complement strand
GGACAATTTCCTCCCGATCACCCCCCTACACATCCCTATCTAGGTTCTTATTTAAATACACTCGACACTTTTACATTATACTTACATCTCACCGTTTATAGTCCTGTTATCTGTCCGTTTGTGAACTTTATTTTATATTTCACTTTATTTTATATTTTTCTGTACATTTGAATATGTTTATACTTTGCACTGTGTTGATTGTTGTTGATTGTTAAATGTTATGCACCTCCCGTCATGTCAAATTCCTCGTATGTTCAACATACCGTGGCAATAAACGGTTCTGATTCTGATTCTGACATTATGAATGATATCAGCACATCAAATACTGCTGTATCAAACAAGAGCCACAATAGTTGTGTCCTGCTGGACATTCAGAGTTACAGTCACAAAATGATTTATGAGACATCAACTGACCCTTCATAAGTCCCAACCCCCATAGTCACTGTGCTGTATTGGACCAGCTTGACAATAATAAATATGGCGATACCAGATCTGTTTACCCAGGTGCTGCAGTGTGCGTTATAGTTTTTAGGTGTTGGGCAATATAGCTTTAAGGAGCCGAATTCAAGGACTATGAATGTGATGAAAGGTTATATTCATAATGATAACTTTTACTCAAGAAACTTTTTTCCGTCAGAACGATGGTTATATACAAATAAACAACACCAATAGTTACTTTGGGGTGGCACATAGAGATAATACAAAGAAAGAAACTTTAGCCTTGATCTTTTCTGGCTTATGATAATTCATATCACCTTAAAAATATTTCAGCAACCCACCTAGCTATCCTTTTTCAAATTTCTGTAACGTTACCACAGAAAAAAAGAGGCCAAGTTGTCTTGATGTAGCGTTAGCTATACGTTAGCTAACATTTTGCCAACATAAGCTAACTCAAAATGTGACTATATACAATGTAATGTGTCCGTGAAAACACCAATGTAGTACTGTTACCTCGGAACAGACGTAGCATATCTCAGTAGAACAGGAGAGGGGGAAGTTGTGCCTGGTGCCAAGCTTGCTCAACAGTTGAAAGAGCACAGAGCGAAAAGGGGCGGGACTTAGAAAGGCAGGCGACAGATACTACAAAATAGCCAAGTACCAAATAGCATCGAAAGTTCTCCAGTCAAACCAGTTGTTTCCTGGAGGACCCCACTCCTACAATATATAACTTGTATGCTTTTTTTCTTGCAGCCAATCACTGCAAGTGTTCTTGAATTGAATGCGACATTTGATTGGCTCATTACAATAAAACACAAAACACAGCAGCTACAACCCATACCTGCATTGCCTGACACTATTCTAGATAGACATTCTCCACATATCGGCTTACTTTGAGAAATCCACCAACATATTGGAATTTGATTGAAGCGCAAACACGGAGCATATTTTTTGCATTAACATGCCCACCACTGATTCTGGTTGGCTAGAGGAGGTTAAAAAAGCTGCAATGGTGCTATTCATTAGTGTGGCCTAAGTGATTCATGTTTTGATTATGTTTCTAGGAAAAATGGAGCAAGTGTAGAGATGGCAGTGAAGGAAATCACACTGGAGAGAGCAGCAGAGACAAATGTCATGTCAATGAACCCAGGGCTCTCACCAGTCAATGAGTAACACACACATACAGACATATCCTCACACAGACACATCCTCACACACACAGGGTGAGTCACGGTGACAGAGGCGTGAGAGTAACACAATACTGTGACAGCATTTGGGTTAGTAATCTGTCAAGTGCGCACGCACCCACACACATGCACTTAGATGAGTGGAGTGGACTTAAGTCTGGGACCTCAGCAGTGACCTTTGTCTCTTTTCAGCCAATCCTTTCACATCAGCTCACTTCCTTGCTTTCAAACACACAGAGACATACAAACTCATCTGCAAACTGCAGTGATGGTTTGCAGTGCTCCTCCAGCTCTCAGTGGCTCGTCAGGTCTTTTAACTGAAGGTTTACACAGAACGTGTATGAAAGAACAGCACGTGCATTATTGCATATACAATAGAAGAAGTAAGCATTGGATGAAGTCAACTTTTAAGCCAAATTGCCAAACATTCACCGGCTCAAATGTGAATATGTGCACGGTCTCTTCACAAGCTGGTCCCAATCATGAGTGACATTGTTACTTTTGGTTTGTTTTCTATTTGCTCTGGTTTGGTTTCACGTGCACAAATTAAAGCATTATTTTTATATATTTTATTGACCAAACAACCAAATCAATCAATCAACTGAGGAAATGATCAGCAGATTAATTAATTATGATAATAATTGTATGTTGCAGCACAAGCACAACCTTCCAGAGAGTGCTGTGGTGGAAAACAATCAACTACAAGCACCCCCTATGACCATAGATATATCTATATCTCTACAAACTAATACTAATAATACTGTGCTGTACACATTAACACAAAATGCACACGCTTATGTGTACATTTTTCCTTGAGTGTGATTAATGGTGGTTATGTTTGCGTATTGACTCCACTGCTGAGTTACAAAAACGTTCTGAGAGGAATTAGTCTATAACTTTTAAATTTCATTCAATTAGTATCCATTGTTAGGTCAGCATAAAGGACTGACAACACAGCCACAAGGAGTGCAAGGCATGTGCGTGTGTGTGTGTGTGTGAGTAGTGACATTTCCCTAATGTAGCAGTAAATGTGCCCCTCATTAACGGCTCTCTGACAGTGATGTGGGCTGACGAGAGCCCAGACGCCTGGCTCCTGGACTGGTGCCCTGATGGGGCATTCACACACTCACACACACACACACACACACACACACACACACACACACACACACACACACACCCAAAGACAGGCAGACTGACAGGCACACAAACACTAAGAGCTCCACTGCAGACAAGAGCTGTGGACAATTCCATCCAATGTGTGATGTCTTTGTGTCTGTTGGAGCGTTGGATGTCTGTGTGTGTGTTTGTGTTGACAAGAGCTCTGCATCTCCATTCAATCCTACAAAAACAAAAAAACATTTTCTTTTATGGGAAACCCTCGGCTTGAATGCAAGCTGATGAGACAGTTTGATATGAATCCATAACCAGCAATGCATTTGCTGATGTTAATCAACAAAAAGAAAAAAAAAAAGAAAGAAAATAAATGTAATTGTCATATTTCTTCTGGAATGATTTGATCCTGTAATGAACACATTTCCTGAATTTACAAAAAAATCTGTTAACTAAAATGTATAACATCAAATATGAATTACTTTGTATAATAATACAATAATGCAAATCTGATGAATATAGAATATGCACTACTTTATTCAAATTGATTATTTATTTGACTTGGGATCAAATACTGGGTGAGAGACATGAGAGAGTATGTGTGTGTGTTTGTGTGTTTGACACAGTATTTGGGTCAAATGAGGGTCTGGGAGCATGGAGGCACATCTGTTGCAAAAAAAAGAAAAAAACGGGCTTTTCGGGCTAACACCATTAACACAATGGTGGCTGCTGGACAAAAATGTATCTACAGTGTGTCTATGTGTGTCTTTATGAAGCCATTAGTCATGCTCCATATGTCTTCTAGGGAGGGACAGTGAAAGGGTGGTGTGTGTGTGTATGTGTGTGTGTATACACAATGTGTCAGACCCAATGTCTACTCAGGGTGTGAGGTGGGCGACCGACTGACCCCACTGACTGGCTTTTTATGCCTGTAAAATACGACTGACATGCACACACACAAACACACACATGGAATAATGGAGGATATGATTGTGGATGGACAAAGACCAGATGCAGCCAGGACAGTGAGCAGTCTATTCACACAGGCAGGGTCACATGAACAATACGGTTTGGCCATGAAGAGGTCCATTCGCCTTCAGCCTGCATCCCTTAAGAGACGGACAAGCACCAGTTCAACCAGGCTTCCAAATGAAAATATCATTTGATATTGTCAAGCCAACCATGAGAACATTACTGCCGTTTACTACATGATGTCATAGAAACAAGATCAATATTGTGAGCTGTAGCAAAATAAAAGACAATGCTGAAAATCAACAATCCAACTTTCTTGAAGCTATGATATCCTCTTTGGGAATGTATTTTTCCAGATGTTATCTTCACAGGAAGTGTTAACTCCCAGGCTGTGCATTAACAGCCCCGATAAACTTTGTGAAACAAGTGCTCCGTGAGGCCTTGTGATTTTTTCATTTAATTCAGTTCATTTTCTCAACTCAAAAATGACAGTAAAACATTGAGATGTTGGTAGAAGTGAAACATGAACACAAAGAGAGGTACTGCTCATGGTATTACAAACACATGAACGTACAAGAGTTCCCTCTAGAAAGACAGTGTTCATTCTGCTCACTGCTGCATTATTCACACACATTTACTTTTCAAATATGAATATGATGTGAACTGAATAAAGAAAAAACAGAGACAGAGTGAGCCATTGTGTTCAGCAGGCAGCATGAGTATGAATGTATTGGCAGGCCTCTGGCTTGCAGGAGTTGAGTCACTTCTTGTCTTTAAGGGTTAGAGGTGTGACTTAAAGATTCGCTGTGTGTGTGTGTGTGTGTGTGGGTAGCCAGGGCCTTCAGGGTTAATTGGTGTTGCGTGTTAAAAGGTGTTAACAAGGCAGGCGAACCCACACATAAACTGGGTTCAGACAGATCAACTGTACGGCATCGGCCTAATGGTGCTATCTTAGGTCACTTTCACACCTAACCTGTTTGGTCCGTATTTACTGGACCCTGGAGCGTTCTGTCAGACCATCCGTCAATCAATCAATCAATCAATCAATCAATCAATCAATCAAACCTGGTAAGGTGGATACAACTGAACAAAGACCGCCTGAAGAGTTGGGTGTCAGTCCGCTTCCAAGTGGATTCTGGTGACGATTCATTTGTGGTTTGAAAGCCAAAGAACTAACCATAAGATTTTATGTTAGCAGATTTTATTGATCTGTTTAAGGCCGTGAATATAAGTCAACACATATACACGTCAGCGCGGAATCATTACGCGGCTCCGTGACATTTGCATGTCAAGGGATTTTTGTACAGTCCTGTCTACACCTGTTAGTCATCATTCATAACGTTTGGTCAATTTGTAGTCTAATAATATGATAAATCAGTTCTTTCTTTATAAATATACACATCAGAAGCATTAAAGTGCTGCATAGACTTCTTTCAGTCACATAATTTGATCCTGATGATGCAGGATGACGATCATCAAAAGTGTCCACTCAATAAGTTGCTCCACCCTAAAACTGAGATCAGGCAGCTTGTCTTTGCTCACCCCCGACACGACGGGTTCTCTTCCGTATGCTGCCATCAGCATTAACCTGTATGAAGTAAACATCCATCGCACACCTTGTGGAATCCGCTCATTACAGTCATTTAGCAGACACTTTTATCCAAAGCGACTTACAGATCTTATTTTCAGATCCTATCACAGCGTAGGCACAGCTACGGGAGCAATTTTGGGGTTAAGTGTCTTGCTCAAGGACACATCGACATGCGACTAGCGGAGCTGGGGATCGAAACACCGATCCTCTGATTGAAGGGCGGCCCTGCTCTCCACTTAGCCAAAGTCGCCCTCATGGATCTGCTTCAACTGTAAGAGAGCCTGACGACAGCTGACCAAAATGTCTGATACGTCACAGTCGGGATCCGGTGGTCTGGCGTTGATCTGGCATGAATAATGACACATGTCATGCATCCTGACAAGATAATAAGTGTAGAAGAAGCAGACATTGTGCATTATTTATTTTGGGTATGAAGATTGTCATATTTGAAGATACTGAACATCTTCATTAATTATCAACTCAAATAGGGGTTTCCAAATCTATTTCAGTCGAACGATAACACACATGCCTCCCCTGTGCTATCAGCGGCAGTGTTGGCTAAGTGGCACTCCTAGAGCCTCTGGCCGAGCCTGTGGGGATGGAGGAGGGAGAAAAAAGAAATCAAGAAAACAATGAGACAGAGAGAGAGAGAGAAAGAGATGGTTTCAGCTAAAAGGCCCTTGCAGCCTGGAGGCTCTCCATACACTCTAATGATCGCCATCAGCGTGTGTGGGTTTGTGTATGTGTGTGTCTGTCTCTTGACAAAGGACCTTTAATCAAATGGAAGTGTAAAGAGACGGAGCGCTGTTAGGTCATACATGAGTGTGTGTTCAGTCTCTGTCTGATTCATCTTTGCTGTCAAATGTTCCATTGGCACATATAGGCCACGGCACACGCACGCACGCACTCACACACACACGCGCGCGCACACACACACACACACACACAGGGTCCTAAAATCTTGATGCTAGCACTTGCGCAGTGTTCTTCACACACACACACACACATGCTGACCCACACACACACACACACACACACACATTGCTGTAGAGGCGGATTAGCAGGCATGCTGACTGGGTGTCTATGGAGGTGACACGCCATCACATTGACATGCCTTCACAGTACGCTGCACGGGGAGGAGCTGCACATAGACACACACACACACACACACACACAGGTGAACAGGGTATGCAGAACCTAACACACACTTGCATCCACAAAACCACTTAGAGGTGCACATTGGACGCACAGAGACAACAAGAATCAAATAAATTGCATGAAAAGCTCATGGAAAAAGGTGTGGGCACACACAGACACACAAACACTCAGTCCGTCTCGCACACGCACACACACACACCTAAGTGAGCATGAGTGGAGGCGACAGAGCGTTCACATGGGGTCGAGCCGGTCCTGGATGTGCCAGAGCCAGCAGCTGAACACTGGTCTGGATACGAAGGTGTCAAACTAGCTTGGTTATAGAGCTAATGTGGAGCTGCTAGACTGGCGCACCTGGGGCCCACACACACACGGATACGCTCATGTGTACGCATAGGTGCACAAAGATACACACATATTCACACATGTCAGGAGTGTAAACACACGCATGCATAAACACATCACATCAGCATAAAAATGCCAGACACATGCTGCCTCTGTGTAAACACACACAACACAACCACACATAGATACGTACGCACACACACTTTTTTTTCACACGTGTGTGAAGTACAAACACGTAGGGCCAAAGTGTAAACACACACATGGAGAAACAGAATCATGGAGGAGCAAACACTCAAGTACATGCTGTATGTAAATAGCCAAACACACACACACACACACACATACCTACAGCCTTCTTTCTGCAGTCATATGCATGAATAATGTGTGCAGCCTTCCTCTGCTTCATACCAGGCCACTGCTAGTGTGACAAATAAACTTGCTTACACTTGGCGCTGCTTCACACAGCGATGGGCTAAATAGGGCATGAAAAGGTACACACACACACACACACGCACGCAGGCTCAACACCAGGTGTGCGAGGCGAATGTTAAGCGAGACACATGTGGCTCCGATGCCCGTGGGGATCCGTCCTTGTCCTCTCTGTGCCCTCTGCCACGGCACACCACAGTGACTGCAGCGCCACTCAGACTGAATCACCACCACAATGACCATCACATCACAGAGCTGATAATGGCATTTTGTTAAGAAGGCCGACAGTTTAAATCCTCACTAGCGGCCCCTTGCGAGCGCCAAGCGGTGGACAGAAGAGGCAACATTGCTATGAATAGCCAAGCCCCCAGGAAGAGCGCCGGGCTCTGAGGCTAATCCTACATCACACAAATAGCTCATATTTATATCATTAGGTCCTACAATTTGTAGACTATCAGCCGAATCCAAAGTTATTTCATCCTCCTTTCATGTGAATGATCCAGAGAACGAGGCTGGGAGGCGGGGTAAAAGAAAATGTTTCTGCGCCTGCTCTATGGGCCAATGGATGTAGAAGATGATCTGGGTAATGTTTTCGCTTAATACGCCACTGAGCTATAGAAATGAACAGGGTGCCCCCTCCAACACTGTATCCAGTTCTCTTTATATATCCATGTGAATGCTGCCATCAAATACGGCCATTGTTCTGGCACACCCTGTAGTTTGGTAGAGTGGAGGAAGAGATTTGTGGGTCAGAGCCGGTGTCACGGTTCAGATTCATTATTTGCCACTGGAGCAACACCCCTGGGAGACAATCCAACAAGGAGGTGTTGTTAGATTTGTTGCTTTGGTCTTTGCACGCCACCTTTTTACCAATAAACAAATCGGTCCTAACTGCATCAAGAGAGGTGCACTCAGAGAGAACACATTCATAGCAGGAAGCTGGCGTTTGAAAGACATGAACATCTACCAGGCTGGGAAGGTCCAATGAAAAACTGCTACTGGGTGCATTATGGGAAATCGTAGGTTTCTGCATTTTAGGAGCTTTACCATACTAGAGACAGTCGGTTTTTTAAATTAACATGTGTATTACAATACCCCCACCTTTAAGGAAGTGCAATAGTAAATCCCTAGAGTAAATGTAATAAACTTCAGGCCAGTGTGCTACAATCCAATCGGTTAAATTAACAGAAATTCCCGAACTTCCTCTGTGAAATGATTCAATTTCCTGATTTTCCGTGACAGGAATACGCTATCTAGAAGCCATCCTATTCCAAGAATCCCATGACCAGCAGTAACTGTCTGTAGGTCTAACAAGCCTCCTCAGTGTGTGTGTCTGCATGTGCTAAGTGTAAAGCCTTGAAAAAAAAAAAAAAAAACATCCTGAGGCTCAGAGCAAGGTTTTCTCTCATCTGTTGCATTTTCTTTTTTTGCATGAATCACACTGTCTCTGTTGCAGGAATCTGCATCAAACTACAGACGCTCCTCTTCTTCCTCCACCTCTCCTCTCCCTCAATCCTCTCATCTCCCTCTAAGCTAAATGATCCTTTCATTTCCTGATGACCGACTGAGGCCCTTAGGTGTCTGCGCATTGGTATGTGTTTGTGTGTGTGTGTGTGTGTGTGTGTGTGTGTGTGTGTTTTGGGAATGTGTGAGCAGCTCTGAGAAAACAGTTGCATGTAAAGTTCACAGTTGTGCTGATCCTGTAGCAAAACAAAGCTGTGTCTGGACTGAGCTTCTGAAGTGTGTGTGTGTGTGTGTGTGTGTGGGATCATATATCGACAACTGAAGGGATGATAGACAACGTTTTTTTCCGAAGCCAATATTTTAAGGACATTTGAATTACCTTCGTATCAGAACCAAGATGTTTTAAGAATCTAAAAATGTTTTTCAGGTGGAGCGACATGTCCGCTCGCTGAGTTAGTCAGCACGAACCAGTTTGCTGTCTCTTTTCCATGGCCTAACACTCGCCTCCATATGCCTGCTCACCAAAACTTTACTCCACGCTCCATGAGAGTAGCTAACGTTAAATATCTATTTATGTACACTTAAAGCGTTGAAAAATCTGATTTAGTGTTATTGTGGTCATTTAAATGTAATTTATGGTTCTGTTAGATTGCTGCTAGACCAACGAGAGAGTGACAAAGAGAGAGGGGAGGAGAGTTTCTGTACGTTCCTAACATTTATAAATGAAATGTATACGCTATGAATGAATCTTCAGACTAATCAGTACAGCCCTTTACGGGTGTGATTTGGATTGTGACAATAAAGATTAGATAATAATGCTAAAAGACAAAAGGGAGCCGTTGTTTGAATAGAGGAGACTTTGTTGTTAAATTGATTGTTTTTAATGTTTGATGTTTTCGGTTAAACGTTCACACTCTTTTCAAAATGTGTATTCATGTAAATGTAACTGCAGCGCTTGCACAAAGATTCAAGGTTCTATTTCAAAGGTAGAACTAAGCGTCTGTGTGCATGTAGAGGAGATGCTGCTGTGGATTTAAGTTAAAGGTTCCTCAGTGCATGTTAAAAAATAGTTTTGCACACAGTCCTGCTTGTGTCCACACCTGCAAATGCGCGCACACACACACACACACACACACACACACACACAAATCCATAGAGAGCTGACTCCGGAAGATAGGGAGGAAGTTGTCTAATGGTTGCCAAACGTTTGAGTGGGCCCTGGCTAAACATGTGTTTAAAGCAGACAACATCAGCAATCACCACTTGACCCCTTCACATACACACACACACATGCTAACACACACACACACACACACACGCTGCATTCTTCACCCACACTCACAAAGCTTGACAGTCACATGTACACAGAAGTTATGAGTTCATCATCTAGTAGGTGTGTATATAAATCCAAAATGTGTGAGTTGTATGTTTGCGTACTCACACTCACACACAAAGAAGTACACGCACACACACAAACACACACAAACACACACATGCCCCAGCAAGATAATATAATCAAGTCAGAGTGCAGTGACTGCCGACTGCAAAATGCCCACTTCCAGATGTTCTGACGGAGAGAGACGCCACGCTTTTCCACTGGGAATTGGTCAAGGTCCTGGGGCTGCTGCATGTGTGTGTGTTTGTGGTACACACGGAGCAGACGTAGACACAACCATGCAAACAGACACCCTGACACGACATGAGCGAAACTGGGCCCAGCTGGAGAATGATTCAAAGGCCGAGGGAGGAAGAGGGGAGGACGGCGAGGGGAGGACGGAGAGGACAAATTGCTTTTGCCTGCATCTGAAGACGTGATGTGCGAACGAGCTGTTAAAAGAAAACAAAAGCGGAGTCGTGCCTGCCAGTTCCCACGACTCCCTCCCTCCCTCCCTGCCCTCCGTCCCTCCTTCCTCCCGTGCGTCCATCCATCATTCGCTCTCTCCCTCCTGCTTACAGTAAGTGACCAAACACCTCGAGCCTCCTGGGATGAGTTAGCAGTGTGGATGAGTTGATGGGAAGGTGCTAGTTTATGCTGTGTTCACACTGTGTGCTAAGATGAAAACTAACAGGAAGGATGGCTGTCTGTCAACTCCAATGTAAACTGCTTTTGTAAAGCCCGTGGGATTTTAACAAACAGGAGGCTCAGTCAGTCTGTGTCCATGAAAAACTGAGGCCACGTCATTTCCATGATTAGGTTTTGATGTTTCACTTTATTTCAGAATATCCAATATGTTTTAATATATGTCATTTTATAATCCTGTGTAAATCATCCAGCGCCTCTTAAAGCATTTTATGGATACAGTTATGGTTACAGACCTACTGCAGTGTAATTCATTTGCCAACAAAAAACACAAACAATAAACAAGGTTAAAGATGAATTTGACTGAAAACATTAATTCTTTTCAAATTTTCCGTAGATATCGCACAATATTATTACTGTGAATTATTTTGGCCACAATGCTAATCGTGTAGTGGAAATCGGATATCGTGATAGCCGTAGTGTGTTTTCTAAATATCTACACAGCTGGTTTGTGCAGCATCATTAACATTTTATATGTACGTATTTATTGATCTTGTGTGAACATTGACAGTCATCTGTTTGCTTATTCTGCTTTTTTAAATACATATTTAAAAAATGTCTTTATCTATTGATATTTATATTATTATTACTATTCTGTAATATATGTAAATACTCATGCTTAAAACATGTTTCTGTTATATAACTAAAAATATTATCGTTCATTTACCATTCACTATATTATAGTGAATGGATTTTTGCTCACTGAAACATTCTGTGTCACAGTTTGTTGTCATAGCTGAAGCTGAGAAACTCTCAATATGTCAAGTCATCCCAACAGTCATCCCAACACAATGACTGATGCAGTATCCAAGGTTTAACAGATGATAATATGATAATATCAGAGCTATGTGTAGAGTGGACCAACTGACTTCTTATTTGCTTCAATCCTTTCTATAATGTCACTTTCTACTAGTAAACGTTCATATTGTGTTATAAGCTAAATATACCACATAAATATGCCATTTTTCAATGTTGAAATGTGGTAATTGAATCATGATTGACCATGTATTTGTTAAAACACTGTAGCCACACCCGGTGAGAGAAAATGACTCGTCTAATTGGGGCGCGGCTTTGAACACAACTCTTCCATATTGTACCTGCAGGTTTGGTAGGTGCTCAAGTTGTACTAGGAGTCTACCATGGTTTCCTAATTCACCCAACATACAATCTACCATCATACCATTCCATGTGCCTCTGCATCACGAATGTCACATTGTGGTCTAATCTGGCCCGCCACTACATCGCTGTTAACTCGCTTGTTTTGATGTTTGAGAAGCTTCTCAGCGGACGAAAACACACAGACATGACAGTTTATTTACGGAGAGAAGACAGTTGAATGGAAAATAGCTACAAGTGAACTGGCAGCCCAGTTGGATTCAACTCCGTTTGGAGCGAAGCAGAAACCTTTTTCATTCATTTCTGCTCTCCATTAGTTGGGTTTGTAGTTCTGCCAGAGCTAATCCCTCAGAGCTGTTACATTGCAAGGTGTCCCAAATATGAGTCCAGTGAAATCCATCGTACTATTTGGGACCGTTTGGAGACAAAGGAGACAGACCTAATTCAACGCATTTGACTGTCAGACAATCACAGAGTCCTCCAACGTATTGGGAACCACAGTATGTTTTGACTTGACGTGGAGTCATTGAGACACCGGCGGAGCAGGAATATGGAGCAAAGTGCAACAGGTCAGCATAGTGGGAGAAAGGAGCGGATGGATGGCATGAAGACGGTAGGTACAGAAAGCAGAAGGCAGTGAGGGAGGAAAGGAGTTCATGGTGCACTGTAAATAGATTAGGGGCCAGGTATGAAGAGAGGGAGGTGGGAAGGAAGAGAGTCAAGATACAAATAGAGGTAGGAGGTAGGTATCGAAAGTAATATTTGAAAAACATATAGGGCAACAGAAAGAAAGCGATGATGTGTTACAATGTGTTTGTGTTGATTTTAGTGTAACATGGTCAGAGTCCTTAAAGGCACCGTTACTCACTCTTTGTATTTTGAATAAGGTTGGGGAAACTGGAAAATAGGCCTCAGAATAAGAACATGCTGAACTTTTCAATGTCTGAATTTGTTACAAAAAGAATGAATACAAAATGTTGCACCCTAAAGAGGTACAACACCAGAAGCCTAATAGAGAAGAGAAGGACAGTTGTTGACAAAGCTTCATGAACCAGTTTGCAAAAGCTTTTATTCACATTTTAAAGATTCACTCCCTGATGTTTTTATAACACTCAACATAGCTCCAAACCTTCAAATTCACTTTAGGCTCACTGTTAGGTTCCACACTCCACCAGTGAGCTGGGAGGTGATGGTGGGATTCATGGCCGCCAGTCATTTCACAAACACAATGAGGAGTGTATCTTTGAACTGGTAACATGTTCACTGTGACTGTAGCTGTGCTACAATAACACCAATGTTAAAGAGGTACTCCAGTGATGGTGCTGCACAAAGTTCCATAGTGTTGTAAAAACAATGGAATATACAGAGCAGCAGAGGCCGAGATAAGACAGAATAAGATACGTAGTGTAGGATTCTACTCTTAATGCTGATCAACAGCATACTTTAGTCAGACTGATACGTAAGCATATTTAACGTCAATGCCCACTGTAATATAAATGTGCAACGTATCCTCATACAACGGTTGGTGTGATTTGAAATCTGATGAAAAGTTATTGTTATTTTTTGTGTGCGTTTGCCTCTTAATATACAGCAACACGAGCCCTGCAGATTTAGGCAACAAAACAACGTGCTTAGGCACTGGAAACGAAAAGATACGGAGGTGGTGTTACTTAAAGTAAGGAAGTTACTTAAAAATAAATGAAAAAATAAGAAGGATTAATTATGTTTATTCACGCATTTATTTTGGATTTTTTTTAGACATGCTTTACAAGTCATTATCTTTTTCTTTTTAAATTTTAGTTTATCCATTAATATCTCAATTCATTAAATAGTACTGGCATACTCTTATACTGTATACACGTACAGTAAAGAACATCATGTTTCTATATGACTTGACCCAGTGGGTGTACACTCAGATTAAACAGGAGTGGGCTGAACAGTGTGTGTGTGTGTGTGTGTGTGTGTGTGTGTGCCCCTACTTGGACACTTTCTCCAATTACCCACCTTCCCCAATGTAACCAGTGCCATGTACCAGAGTGGGCTAAACATTTTGCAGAGTGCTCTCCAAATACCTTCAGCGCTGCCAAATAGGAAGCTCACATTGTGACAAAAAAGCTAAGCTATGCCAGCAGCCGCCCTTTCAAAAGCTAATGACGGAAAGAATCCCCGTCTCTCCATCACCCCCCTCTTTCTCAGAGGTTAAGAGTAGATGAATAATCACTCATTTGCAGGGCAAAAAGCGAGTGTGCTGCATAAACATTTTCCCGGATGTAATTTTCTCTGCCGGTCTTTTGGCTTTTCCCAGTAGGACGGAGCCCAACGCCCAGGAGGAAATCGTTTAGGCTCCATAAGTGCCAAATTGTATCCTGGTTTTCCAGAGTTTTCCTGCCTGTTCTGGCTCAGGGCTTTTCCTGTGGTGGGATCGTGTCATGTGCTATGCGTGCGCGGGCATGGATGTGAGTATGTTACAAACGGAGGCTTTACAAACTTAAAGGCAGTTGGCTCAGGATGACGATACCTGTGTCGGTATAGCGGGCATTGTAACGGAAAGGTAAATCAACAAGGGCATAGAAATTGACACATGAGGAAATGAAATAAATGAAATGAGAAAGGAAATAAGCATGAAACTGAAGTGAGAAGTTCCCACTTCCTCAGGCGCCTATGTGTTCACTGAGATGTGTGTGTACACATGACAAAAAGCCTGAGAATCTGTGCTCTTGTTGGCCTGTGTGTCATTGGCGTTTTCTTACATGGGTATGTGTGTTTGTGTGTCTACCATGTGTTCCTGATTTGCAGCGAAAGACTTAAGCTGCTTGCTGCTTCATTAGGTCATATTTGTTTATCAGACATTTTACAAAGCAGCTGTTGTTCTAGAAAAATGCTTCATTTATTGTCCATTTATGAAATTATGAAAAGGGAACAATTTAGATAACAAGGAGGGTCAACATGTATATAAAACGGCTAACGTTGATGCTTCGTGTTTTGAGGTTTTCTGTGGCCTCATTTTGTCGTTTCCACATACAGCTCAGCGGAAAAGTGAGCCGAGACACCAAAGAGCCGGTTTGTTTGGGATGCGCTCCATTTTAGCCACACATGACTGCAGCGAACACCTTTCAAATCATGTTATGTGCACCAGTTGTTGTTGTTTTTCCCTCAACAATTATGCAGCTCTAACGTAAAAACGATCAAAGTTGCGAGCAGTGAATTTATTTTGTTTGTTTTCAAAGGCTGTTGTTTAAAAGGTGCTATCTATGTGAAGCATACAACATTAATACATCACTGACAGATGAATTGTGTGCTACCTATTTTTGGTAAACAAGTGTGGTGAGGTGGAGAAGATTGGCAGCGTCTATCTCGTGCCAGTGGTATTGTTAGTTCCAGTGTTTCAGTAAATTAAGTCCACATTTCCCCATAAAGCCTGCTGCTTCCTGCGGTGAAGAGGATGTTGATTCTTCGGTCAAAGGTTTCCTCTTTAAGGGTTTAAATATGTTGGAAATGATTTTGCCATCAGCTTTTGATAACTGTTGCTGTTTGTGAGCATTTTGTCAAGTTTGAGCAGGAACACAGCGGTGAGCCTGCAGCAGGAACGATGTGCATGTAGCAGGTAAATCACGCTGTTCGTCTGAGGCTGTCCTTCTGATTTAGTTACTAAAGTATCGCCCTCCTTTCTAGATTATGATTCAGTCAATGTTAGCAGAACGACCGAAGAAACAATAGAATAGAGAACTAAAGTCAAGATAACAATGAATAAAACATACAAAGAAATAACTACAATTACCGCCTCGCAGTAAACATTTATCAACGAGCCAAGAGACACTTTACATCTATGTCTGTCTAAAGTTTCATCACTTCATCATTTTCTCATAAAAGACATTTGTGTGAAATTGTTATAATTAGCATAATGCTTTTTTGAGTTGTGCCCAAAACCGTGTTTCGTGAGGTCACAGTGACATTTGACCACCACATTCTAATCAGTTCAGCATTGAGTCCAAGTGCATTTTTGTGCCAAATCTAAAGCAATCCCCAGACTGTTCCAGATGTTGCGTTCACAGTAATAGGATGAACCACGGCTGCAGCCGGTGCAGAGGCGTTCAACAGAATGCAGTCGATTTTAGAAACACAGAGATAGTTTAGAGGAGAATCACTGGCTGGTAATGATGCAAAGACATTTGTCCTGTTTTCCTTTTCATTGAGCTATGGTAAGCATTAGGGCAGTAGACTGCTAGAGAACTCCATATATACATAATACGCACTTAGCTGAACATCCATGTTCGGTGCCTCTGATCGTGATTTAAAAATAGCAGCCCAGCATCCCAATAAGAAAGCACAAGACCAACACATGTGTTGTCTCTGCTGGAGAAGTACAACATCTGTTACTACAAGTGTCTGCAGCATTGGCATGCATCCTGGAGGGACCACATTGAACTGCATCACACCTTACTGGGCACATGACTTACTGGATTGTGAATGAGGTTTAAGAACTCGGAAGGTCAAATGTTCGAGAAAGCTCAATACAAGGTAAAAGATGGGAGAATGAATCCCGTGTTCTGGCGACGCCTGTCTTATAGACTGAAGGATGTATTCCTGCATGGCTCTGCCTTCTGACGGACCACTGAAACTGTTCCTATAAGGCAGGCACAGCATCAGGACGGGAAGATACCGCATTGGTTCCTTTTTCGGTCAGAGCATTTGATTTATTGATTGGTGTCGGATGTAAAGAATTTCAACAAAAGTAACAAAAATGCTTCTAAAACCTTAAGTTTGGGATTTAGTTTTGAAAGGCACATAATGGGTTTTAAAGGATTGATGTATGCCTTCTTCACCGTTGACTGATCAGTAAAATATTGTGCAAGTCCTATGAAGATGAAGCGAAAAAGTGAAAATAGTAAAGACTGGTGGACTGCAAAACGATTGAGAGCATACACACTCACAACACCCCCCCCCATACATATACACACACACACACACACACACACACACACACACATACACACACACTTAAGTTCAACCCACTGGTTGAGGAATTTCTCTGAGCCCTAAGGAGGAGGAGACGGAGACAGACAGAACACAATTAGCAGCAGCTTGTCACAACTTTGGACCTCTAAGTGTGTATCTACAGTCTGTGTGTATGTGAGAGTGTGTGTATGTGTGTGCGGAGTGTGTGACACTTGCCCTCTCGCACAGCTCATTTATTGGATTAGTGCAAGACTGACCAGTGGGGATGTGGCTGGCCGGCGCCAGGGCCCGCTCTGAGGCTCCACTGCCTAGTTAGCCGTGATGCTAAGCTAACCTCCCACTCCCCAAGCCTTTGGGGGGAAGCGCCACTGCCGTAGGGGGGGAAAGGGTGCTTGTTACTGGGGCCAAGGTGCCGTGCTAGCAGGCCTCTCCTGGAGGGGAGGGGGGCATGGACTAATTAAGAGGGAAAGCCCAATTACAAGTAGAGGAAGACAGGGATTGGGGGGGGCACTGGAGGGAAGGATGGAAACGCTACAGTGGAAGCCAGGCGTGGAAATGCCACGACTAGCTGCCAGTGACAACATCCCCATCAAACACACACACACATATACACACATACACACGCACGCACACATAGACTAGACACACCAGACAGCGTACCTTCTGAGGTGCCGCCTGTCTCCCTTTCTCGTCTCTGCGGAGGGATAATTGTATTAAGTGCGTTTGTTAGCCCAGTGGCTGACGGCATGCCACAGAAACACAGAAACACACACGCACACACACACACACACACACAGAGTCAAATATACAAACACAGAGTCAGGTGGAGCATCTAAAAGCATAACCGTTAGATGAAAGGCTGCTGGAGTTTTAATAGTCTCAGCAACACAGGGCAGAGCTGCTGTTGATGGCTAGAAACATGCATACACATACACACACACACACACACAAAGCCACACACACACACACTAACTGAAGGCTTTATAAATGCAGCCTGTTTGTGTGAGTGCTTCTCCACTCCCCCAAGTATGTACAGTGTAGTGAGATGATAATTCAGATGACTACACACGCACACACACACACACACACACACACACACACACACAAAAACATGCATATAGGTACGCACACATGCATACACCATACTGGATGACCTCATACTGTATGGCTGACCAGCTCTCCCGTACACGACTTTCATTAGAAACACATGCTCTGTGTGTGCATGTGTGTTTAGTGTGCAGTACGTGTTATGCTTCTGAATACATTTCCGGCCTCCACCAAACGCTTCTCTAGTATTTTAACTCGTTCTCAGGCACTGTATCCGCACACACACACACACACACACACACAAATCAGGTCTGCAGCTTTGCTTTCAGAACCTCACTCATCTCTGTGCAGAGAGGTGAAAGTTATGCTGCATTTAACTTTGCATGGAAGTCTGGACAACCATAACATCATGCTGTAGTGAAGAAGACTTGAAACTAGAGATTGAGACCATAAACTCATGTTTACAATGTTTACTGAGGTAATAAATCAAGAGAGAAGTAGAGTCATTTTCTCATAGACTTCTATACAACCAGAGGAGTCGCCCCCTGATGGACACTAGAGAGAATGCACGTTTATGTAAGTTGATTTAAAGGGATTCTTCAGGTTTTTTGAAGTTGGGTTGTATGAAATATACTGTATCCAAACCCAGTGTATTGTTTGCGGTCGGCAGGCCTCCGACTTGGAGAAGCAGACAAGACAACCAGAACAGGAGCAAAGTAATGTACTGCTGTGGACGGGGTCAGCCCCAAAACATATAAGACCTAAAAGAAAGACATAATCAAACAAAAAAATATCAACTTCACTATATCTAGAATTGTATCACAGTTTTGCTTTGCCATCGGCCCCTTGCATCCATGTATGTCCTCGCCAAAACCATTTGAAAACAAACCGTTATTTTACCAAGCAGAACACGGGGGTTGCTGGTCTACCGCTGCCTCGATCGTTCGGTTGTTTTTAACCGATCAGGGCATCGGTAGACCAGCAACCTCCGTGTTTTGTAAGGTAAAATTACTCTTTTTCTCAAAGAACTCAGGAAGCTTTGGCGATAACTGTCTCACAGCAAGGTAAACCAGTGCAAATATTCTAAATAAAGCATACACTTAAACTGATATTGATCTTTATAAGTGGCTAAAATACCACAGCAGTACATTGCTTTGCTTCTTTGTTGGAACTCCTGTACCAGCGTGCCGACTGCCATTTACTGTAGTTAATACAATGACTATGGATTAGTACCACACACAGACCCACTTCAAAACACACAAACGATCCCTCTAATGTCTTTAAATGTGAACATTATGATGGTCTCAATACTGTGACAATGTAAAAGGTTTGCCTGTTTCCCTTATCAGCTTCTAAAACTATACGTAGGCAACTGGGCACAAACTCTGCATTAAAACCAAGGATACCACAACTCTAGTATCAATCAAGCTGACAGAGGGAGATCTAATCTTTAATAACAGGCCAGAACTGGTGCCACAAATTGGTTCGAACCATCCAGCTTCATGTCTAGACGATGCAGGCTGTGTGACTAAGACACTGATCTGGGATGGAGAGAGCTCTTCACATCTGGAGTCTTTCCTCTTGTCATCAGATAGATGGAAACAACAGCTTCCTGTGCTGCCGATAACAGCGATGGAGAGACTTTCAGGGACTGAGATGGGAGAGTAAGTCGGGGAAGGAGTGAAACAGAAGCACAGAACTGCTGACGAAAAAAAAAAAAAACTGAGGAGAAAAAAGGTAGATAAGCTGGAAATAGTGCAGTGGACAGCTAAAGCATATCAAAATTACAGCACCAACAAGAGGGCAAACAGACAATCAAATGCACTGAACTACCTGCTCAGTCTGGCCACACTGCAAAACCTTCAGACACACACTGTCTAAACACGCACGACAGGCTAGAGGAACGGCAAGAAAAGGACAACGGGAAGCAGCTCCGTCCAAGAAAGCTGTCACTTTGCCTCTGCTGTGAACTTCAGTAAAAGATGCAAGGCTCTGCAGCCGCAACATGCTAACGTGCGCTAGTGCTGCCACTACTACTACACATCAGTGAGGCCAAGCCTGAGTCTAAGCGTGTGTGTTTGTGCGAATGAGACAAAGATGTGCGTTTCCTGTCTCGGCCTCTCAATCTCTTTTGCTTCCTAACTTCTGCAGAGATGTGGTTGATTTGCTGATGCACCGTCCCGTCATGGCCCGCTTTGCTTTTTGTCCTTTTTATTTATTTTTATGCTACTCACAACAGTCACAATCAACCCAGGACACATACACCAGCTTAGATGGCACTTCTAGTGTCAACTCTGAATTATATTTCCTTCCTGCACATTTGATGTCTTCCAAAAGAAAATGATAGTAACAAAAACAGCAACACCACCAACTATTATTATTATTGATATTGTTATTATTATTATTATTATCATCACATTATAAAAAGGTAATTATCTGTCCACAGACCATACATTTGTAAAACACAGTGTTCCGTGGATTATCTGGACCAAAGCTGTCACTTTCTCCGGAAGAGATGCTGCATGTAGCAGCGCAAATACACTTCCATTCACCTCCATTGTATTGGGCTGGAGGGAGACGTCTCATTTCAATGGCATGAACTGAGCCTTTGATAAGGAAGAAGACAGAAATAAACTAACTACACTGAGTGACATGAGGGAAAAGGAAACTGCCACTTTTGATACAAATCCACAATTAAACACAGACACACATCTCTCTCTCTCCCTCTAATACACACACACACACGCGCGCGCGCACACACACACACACGCACACACACACACACGCACACACACACACACGGTGAGAGACAGACAGGAAGTTGGGGAGGAATTCCCAAGCGGACATTTCTCACGTTCCTGCGGTGATTGAAAACACACTCCACTAAAATGGCGGCAGGACATAATTTCCAGGTGAGGAGAGAAAGGCTGTAACCTCTTCCCCTCTCCCTCCATCTCCCCCCACCCGGGCACAAACAATATCCTCCTTGATATTATCCCTTTACACACACACACACACCTGTTGTCACCTGGAGGGGGTTGGTGAGCCGGCCAGCATCAACACACAATGGCTGCTTCTGTGACAGGAGCAGGTGAGTAGATTGTATCTACGTAAATGTGCACTCATACACACATTTCACTACACGCATGCATGCACACACAGACGATGAGAAAGACGCATGCGCGCACACACAGACACACACACACCTGCTGAGGAAATGAGCCTGCAGTAGCCACCACCTGGTCAGCCCTGAGGTGACACCAAGGGAAACAAAAGGAAGGAAAGAGGCAATGAAGATAAAGAAAGAATAAAAGTTTTCTTTGAAAGCTAACGGTCCGTTTTTGTTTTCCATCTGAAGCAACACTGATGCTGGTAGTTCAAATCCCCTCCAAACATCTAAACATGTTTTGCTCTGAATATTAATGTGAGTCTCGTGTTTTTTCAACAAATACAGTTAAATGGCCTCATTTGACATTTTTTAAATGACATAAACCTCCTCTCCCTAAATAAAAAATGTGGGATTTATTAATATGCAGAAACAGTTGGGCACACAGTGTCTCCAACTTCACTGAAAAGTCCATTCTCAGAGTATGTGTGCTGGAAATGCCAAGTTTATGCAACATCACAGTTGCATAATGTGTGTTGAAGTGAGATTGAAAGTGAGGACAGAGAAACTTTCCTCCACCAACACATGGACGTGAACACAAGACTCTGAACATCCATCATTCTGCACAGAGAGCAACATCACAGTGAAAGAACAACAGACCAAACACAGTTCGGACTGGATGGGGACTTTACAGATCTAATAATGATTAGAAGCCATAATATAAACAATATTTGGTTATTTCTGTGAATTTCCCCCACCAAGAAGTCTACTCCTATCATAAACAACTGTGAGCACATTTCACAGTGGAAAAATAAACATGTCAGTTGTCTCTGGTGGATAAACCGTGTAATGGAGACACTGTTTCTAACGCACCTCTTATATATATATATATATATATATATATATATACATATATGTAGTTGGCCAAT
>NW_022280667.1:20310-22137 GCF_004355925.1 Anarrhichthys ocellatus | reverse complement strand
TTGAGAGGATCAGCCTTGGAGAAACCCAGATAGCCTGATGTCAATCAGTGGGGTAATTTCAGCTGCTAATAGGACATTTGATCGACTTAGTTGAACCACGTATGAGGAACGGGGCCCTGCTGTTACTGGTGTTATTGGTGATAGTGGTTCATCGCAGGGTTCAGGGAAGGAGGAAGTCATCGATGTAAGTGAGCGATCTGTTCTCATTTTGTTTTTAAACTTAGTGCAGAGACGTTAAGTCCAAACTAAGAATACCTGAAGAGTCTCACCTGCTGGTTTCTGTCTGGACTCACCTGAGGGATCAAACAGGTCACCTGATCACTTAAACTTCATCAAAAGGTCTGCTGGTTTGAGCTGGTGATTATCTGTCCTCAACAGTTTCTTCATCATCATCAAAGGCTGATATAAAACTCTGGTTTTGTCGTGATTGTCTGAGCGGATAACAGATTAAAGACGTTGTAGAAAAAATATAAAAAAACCTGCAGTTCAGTTTTAAACGTTTCACATGTGTTTTTTACCCAGAAACCCTTTGGGGGTTGAGCAGTAACACCTGGGACACCACCCTGAGGTCAAACTGCAGCCTCCAACAGGACAGTGACATCATCATCCTCCATGTGACGTGATGGTGGGCGGGGTTTCAGGTGAAGTAAGAGAGAAGCAGGTTCTCCTGGAAGGTGTTGGTCCCAGGAAGCCAGCCCGGGATTGGTCAGTGTATCTGTCTGTTTGCGTCCTGATTGGTCGGCAAGTCAGACCAGAGTTCCAGGAGACGGCTGGTCTTCCTGTGTCTGAGGAAGGAAGGAGTCGTGGTAGAGAGAGCTGTCCATAGACCTGAGAGAGAGAGAGTCAGCTAGTCAGGTACAGGTGTTCTCACAGCTGGATCGGTACCTGTGCAGGTGAGCCGACTCCTACCTGCCGTGCAGCGGGTGACCGTGGAATGTGGCTGAATGCGGCAGCGTCTTTTTGTGATGCTGCAGATTGGGATGATGACTCGTCTCCGTCTGATAGGTCGACTGCTGTATCACACCGTGAGTCCTTCTTCTGCTTTGCAGAGCTCCTCCCCCTCCGGCCTGACCTTTCACCACCCCGTTCACCTTAGTGTTGACCCCTGCGTTGACCTTTCCCTTGGCAGCGTTTTGGTGGGTGGAGCCTATCGTGTTCCTCAGGTACCAGTCCCTCAGACCTGTCGATTACACACACCTCAAAGATGAACAGGTAACCTACAACTCTACTTTGTCTTAGTGCCTCCATCATTGGTCCAAACCTGCATATCAATCGAGTCTTTCTGTTGACTCCCACCAGGTGGCGTCACACTAAACAACCTTCATGCAGCAGACATGAAGTCTGTTTTTGCTGCAGTGACCCAGTTTCATCTACACATCATTAAAGATTGATGAGATTTTTTCTCCATAGATTCTGATTTAAAACCTGCTGAATTTAAGATTAAATCTGTTCATTGACAGAGCATCAGCTGAGGTGAGGGGTGCTGCACTGAGGCCTGGGACCTAAGGGGGGCCAAGCAGCTCCACTTAGGCCCCATGTTTCTTGTTAGTGAACAATGAAAAGAGATATAAAACTGAAGTAGTGTCCACCAGGTACTGCTGGGTCTGAGGAGAATGTATCTGCAGAACATGATTTTACATATGAACTAGTGTCAACTCTGATGATCCATCAGTGGTTCAATACCGCTCACTATTCCACCACAGCCTTGGTGTTTTATGGCGAACTCTGGATTAATGGCAGACTCGTATGTTTTTCAGCTGACTGCTGTTTTATGGCGGAATTGAGTGTTTACGGCGGGCTGTTTTATGGCGGACTTGAGTGTTTACG
>NW_022280667.1:0-20159 GCF_004355925.1 Anarrhichthys ocellatus | reverse complement strand
TGAGTGTTTACGGCGGGCTGTTTTATGGCAGACATGAGTGTTTACGGAGGGCTGTTGTATGGCAGACATGAGTGTTTACGGAAGGCTGTTGTATGGCAGACATGAGTGTTTATGGAAGGCTGTTTTATGGCAGACTTGAGTGTTTACCACAGGGTGTTTTATGGCAGACTTGAGTGTTTACCACAGGCTGTTGTATGGCAGACTTGAGTGTTTACCGCAGGCTGTTGTATGGCAGACTTGAGTGTTTCTCAGCTCCGTGATGAACAGGATTGGTTGGTGCTTACCTTCCAGGGCGAGGGCCTTGTGGAGGCTCCTGGTGGCCTCTTCCAGCTGTGCATCCTGGGCGGGGGGCAGCTGTGGTGGTCGGGGGGGCAACAGGTGAGGGTGGGGGTCTGGCTGAATCCCAGACAGAGGAGAATTATGGGTATCAGCCTGGCCCTGCTGCACTGGGAGGAAGGGACCGCAGGATTTTGTGCGGCTCACTTTGATTCGACGCTGGTCGCCCAAGTGACTGCAGTAGGTGGGCGGGGCTCCCAGGGGCTGCTGGGAGGAGTAGCCGTTGAAGAGCAGCTGGTGGTTTGATGTGATTGGATGCCTACTTTTGGGCTGGGACTGCTGTTGCTGTAGCTGCTGCTGTTTCCCCCACACGTAGTCTAGCAGAACCTCGCTGTACCCCCCTCCTCTTCCTCGCCCCCCCCCTCCCCCCTCAGTGAGTCCATTAATCGTCCTTACCCTCGTCTGTCCATCCGTCAGCGTCTCTGAGCTCCTGAACGCTCCGGCGGTGTTCGTTCCTCTTACCAACAATCCCCCCATCTCCTCTAGGGGGGTGATGTGATCCAGGAGGCCGTCGGAGCTGTTACTATGACGAGCTGCGTTAAACCTGACCCCGCCCTCTCCTGCTGGTCCTGTATCAGAAGGGCCGGAGGAGGAGGCAGAGTCCTGGGAGCGAGGGGGAGGAGGATGGGAGGGAGGCAGGGGGAGGGGCTTGAGGGTCTGAAGAGTGTCTGGATGGTCAGTCCTGAAAGAGGAGAGGGACAGGTGAGAAGACTGGTCACATGGTACAATCATTCTTCAATACTAATGTATGGGTTTATGACTCATAATTGAGTTATTAATTATCGTTTTGATATTAATTAATTATTATTTATTAAAACTGCTACATGAATTATCATCTGCTTTTGTAGCTTGTGTTAGGAAATCAAACAGATAATAGTCAGTGTGCTGTGCACAAGGCTGCAGGCTTAAACAAAACTTCTTATTCTCCATCTTCCATATAAAAGTTTGCCACGTAACTCCTCCCACAGCGTTGCCAGCACATGCGTCAAAATGCATCAAAACGTGCAATCTGATGAGGAATCGTGTGCGATGCCTTTTCTTAGAGATTCGCCCAGCCGCTTTCACAAAAAACTGCGAGACATTTCCACATACACACATGGAGCTAAAAACACTAAACTTTGGGCCCATATTGACTAGCCATACTTTAACATAGAAACATGATTCAAAGTTTAAAACGTAGACAAAACTCTGCACTTTATTGAGCCAAATGGACATTTTCATAGCTAGCACAGTTTTCATGAAGTCACAGATTAAGTTTCAGGAACATTTTGGGTCAGTTTCAGATTTTATAATGGGTGTGTATTGCACGGCTCGTTAAGAGCTAGAGTGAGAGCATAACTGTCAGAGTGGAGCGGAGCTTGAAAATATTCTGTGATTTTTCCAAACAAATTGCTCCAGCTCCCACAATGTTTACTCTTTATACACCATTTTTGGTCAAAACGTAGGAAATGTTGTGCTGTCGCACACAGATGACTGTGGAATCCAACGGACTTACACATTTGGCTCAAAGAGCCTCAGAGCGACATGAACTCCAACCAACTGCTCCATTAGACCATGTTAAATCTCACCACTCATTTCTCAAAGAAAGCAGACGGTACCAGTTTTGTATTTTGCTCTGGAGCTCACATTGTTAACACCACAAACATAAAAAAACACATCAGCGCGTTCGGCAGAGTCTTATCTTTCTCACCGTATCCATATATTGTTGATTGGACTCATGGTTTTTGTATTAACGGCAGAGGTTTAAAAAGGTAGTTTTGGTCAAAATCCACTGAAGTTCCAGTCTGCCCCTTCACCCTGGTGCACCGATCACTATGGTATCCAGTGTGTGTGTGTGTCACTGTTTCTATGTTCATGTCTCTATTGAACCTGAATGAAGTGTGTGTGTGTGCGTGTGTGTGTGTGTGTACCTGATGTGCAGTGAGCTCCTGCTGGTTTTGTTCTGGAAGAAAACTTCAACTGGAGAACCAGCAGAGACCAGCCGGGGGCGGAACTGAGACACACCGTCATCTGAGGGACAAACAGACAGACAGACAGACTGTTAACTGAGGGACGGACAGACAGACAGACTTTGCACTATTCATGTGTTATACATGTGTCATAAAGGACTTGTTACCGTTTTCTAGTCCTGTAGAGTCTGATGTGGAGCTGCTCTCTGACCTCACTGTGTCATCTGGAAACACACACACACACACACACACACACACACAGTCAGTTTCAAAATAAAGGAAGAAACACGTTTCCTCATCTTCCTGAAACAATGGAGTCTCATCGTGTGTGTGTGTGTGTGTGTGTGTTACCTGTGTGACAGCCTCTGTGTACGGTCCTCTTGCCGTGGTGTGTGTGTGTTGTGTTCAGGGTCGCTATGTTTCCTCAGAGCTCCACTGAATAAAGTTTTCTTCGCCTTTGAACGCTGAGAGTCTTCCTCCTGAAGACACACACACACAGGTTTGTTTATGTCTATGATCTCTATCATGTGATAAATGTAATAAGTGTAATAAAGTAAAGGCGGTGAGGTGTTACAGGTGTAATGTATATATTAGTGCTGGGCAACGATTAAAATATTTAATCGCGATTAATCGCATTGTTATAGCAAAGTTCAATAATGAATTCAAAAGTAGTATATTGCGCACTTTTATTTTAAAAGTACTGCTATATGAACAAAAGGGCAATAACATTTGGTTCACGAGCTGCAGCATGTTTTATACTTAATGTGAATATACTTCATACTTTGTTAGCATCTTATTCTGAAAACCGGATGTTCGTCTGAACAAACCGGATGTTGTCTCACGTTAATGTTTCCGCTAACTTTCAAAGTCCTTCGCTCGCTCCCGATCTGTGCCGTTTGAATGCGTTTACCGTGAATGTCAGCATATAGGTGCACTAAAGTGTAAGTGTCTGCTGAGTTGACCACGGAGATCTGAGTGACTTTACCGCAGCGATGTCCAGTAGTCTCCAGGGAGAGCAACAGCTGGTGCAGCTTCTCTCTTTATTTCTGCCCCCCCCCCCCCCGACCAGAAGCGGAAGTCGCCTTTTCTCTACGGCAACCCTGACGGGACATCATATCTCCAATACAAAACGATAAACATGAGACGGTCTGTTACAATAATAATATATTAAAAATACTTACCTGTTTTTTGTTGTTGTTTTTTAATTATTATTATTTTTTTTTCCATCTCAAAGGGCTCAAGGACACACACACACACACACACACACACACACACCTGACTATAGGATGTTTGCTGGCTTTTATCCCACTGTTCTTGTCATCCTGTTGTTATGTATATGTATTGTCTCTTGTCTTTCAATAAAAAAAATAATAAAAAATTTTTAAAAATGTGTTAACGCGATAATAACGCGTTAACTTGCCCAGCACTAGTATATATATATATATATACGTAATATTATATTATATATATATTTCATGACGTTATTATAAAATGAGTCCCTCTTTGTCCCTCACAGTGAAAATGTTTAAAACATGTTTATAACAACCATACAAACACCACAGTAATCTGATTACTGATAGTTACTGTATTCAGCATCATCGTGCAGCTCATTAATCAATTAATTAATAATGATGTTTCAGCTTTAAAATCTTTGGACCGAATGAATTTACACGGATCAGAACCACGAGGTCACATGACTCACCTCTGACCGACACTTCCTGTTTCCTTGGCGGGACGTCCCACGTCTCCGTCTGACACACGGGGGTTTCTCCCCCGCCTCCAGGGGGAAGTCTCTGGGCACTGCCCCCGTCAGCTCCTGACCAATCACAACACACCTAATATGACATCATACCCACAACCAGTTCAAACAGATCAGGACTGTCCAGGACCACGTCAGACCGTGACCCGGAATGGCTCTGATTGGATAATCCCTTTTGGAGGGAGGGGTCAGTGTATGACATCACTCACCGCCTCCTGCAGACAGATGCGTCTCAGCTCAGCCAATCGTGTGCTCAGCAGCGTCTGCAGGCCCCGCCTCCTCTCCTGCAGCTCTGCCATTCGCTCCTTGTGCTTCTTGTCTGGACATGTGAGAGGGTCTGCTCACACACACACACACACACACACACACACACACAAACTGTCACACATGTCCTCGTTAACACTCATCATGTTGCTGCTCTTTTGTTCTCACCAGGTGCTGAGATGAGCTGACCGTTGACCTCCATGGCTGGTGTTTCCCATGTGACTCCACCTCCTCCTGTTCACCACTCCACACACACTCACTCACCTGCAGAACACATTCAATTCAACCTTTATTGTCCCGGACAGATACAAACACAGATGTTTCCAGTTGTTACTGAACTGATCAATCAATGTCACCTTGTAAATGTGTTCATAGGAGCTCCAGTAGTTCACTCCTGTGGCCATCAACAGCCTGAACACCAACCACAGGACTTCACTGGTTAGCAGTTAGCTGCTAGCTGCTAGTGGTTAGCGGTTAGCTGCAGTTCTCCAGCTGCAGTTCTGTCCTTCCCTGTAGAAGGACAGAAACGGTCTTCAGAACCTCTGACCTGAAAAGACAACAGAAGAAGAGAAGGAGGAGGTGTGAGGATCAATCAGAAGTCAGGAAAATAAACATCAAGTTCAGAATCAAACCGAATCTCCAGGATCCAGTTTCTGTCCAATTTAAGACATATAATGGATATACATTGTAACAAACAGACAGACAGACGGAAAGAGAGACAAAGAGACAGAGACAGACAGAAAGACAGAGAGAGAGAGACAGAGAGAGAGACAGAAAGACAGAGAGAGAC
This sequence comes from Anarrhichthys ocellatus, assembly GCF_004355925.1. Classification (NCBI taxonomy): domain Eukaryota; kingdom Metazoa; phylum Chordata; class Actinopteri; order Perciformes; family Anarhichadidae; genus Anarrhichthys; species Anarrhichthys ocellatus. Next base: position 15,061 of record NW_022280667.1, on the reverse strand, counting down.
AGAGCGAGAGAGAGACAGACAGACAGAGAGAGACAGAAAGACAGACAGAAAAACAGAGAGAGAGAGACAGACAGACAGACAGAAAGAGAGAGAGAGAGACAGAAAGAGAGAGAGAGACAGAAAGACAGGCAGACAGAGAGTTGACTAACGTAAAGAGGAGGTTCCACTAGAGGAGGGCCGATGTGTTGTTTTTTTAAAGCTCATTAACTATTTTCACTTTGTTTTCAGATTTCACTTCCTGTTTATTAGCTTCTACATCATTGTAAATATATAAATACTAGTGCTGGGCAACGATTACAATTTGTAATCACGATTAATCTCATTGTTATGCGCAAAGTTCAATAATGAATTCAAAAGTAGTGTATTGTGCACTTTTATTTTAAAGTACTGCTATATGAACAAAAGGTCAATAACATTTGGTTTAAACCCTTTAAACACATCAGGTTCTTGTTAGCAGCAGTATTCCCTTTACACAGCAGCAGTTAAACAGTTATAATGATTCTGATCATAGATATTCAGCCGGTGTTCATAACTTTATCTTCATGTGTGTAAGAGATGACATTTAAATATACTTCTTGAAAACTGCAAACCTATCTACGTCATGTTTTTTATGTTTGTTAAATTATCAGTAGTGATCACTAAATGATGCTTATTATACATATTACAAACAAAACACTTTAAAAACTCTAAAACAATCATTTAAATTAATCATTTATTTTTTTGGTATTGTGGTCAGACACATATGCAACACTGATTACCGTAATATGTGTGGTATTTGTTATAAATGTACGTTGGTACATAGAGGGTGATAAGAAACTGTACATGGAGGGACTTAGGACCCAGGGGAATGTAGGTGAAGGAAACAGGAAGCGACGGAAGAGACGCCACACAAACAGATGTTCGTTAACACGCGATAAAATAATTGTCGGCGTTAATTAATGAATGCATTAACGCGATAATAGCGCGATAACTTGCCCAGCACTAATAAATACATATATATTGATATATTGTGTGTATGTATGTATATATATATATGGATATATTGTGTGTATATATATAGATATATATAGATATATATATTGTCTGTGTGACACCAATCAAACTGATGCATGGAAACGTCCTCACAGAGATACAAATACACACACACACACACACAGGTAACACATGAAAAATTGGTGTGTACGTGTGTGTGTATCTGTGTGAAGAATGAATGTAGGTCAGGCAGCAGATTCTCCGCATGGCAACAATGTAGAAAATCCCAACTCTGAATACTCACATCTGATTGGCTGAGAGCTGCAGACAGAGAGCCAATAACCTTTACACCCACGGGGCATTCAGTGTGTGTGTGTGTGTGTGTGAGACTGTGTGTGTGACTGTATGTGTGTGTGTTAATGTGTGTGTGTCTGACTGTGTGTGCGCGTGTGTGTTTGTGTGGGTGTGTGACTGTGTGTGTTAGAGTAGAATCTGTAGTCTGGTGAAATCACAGTGACATCACACATACAGCAGGTGAGTGGGCGGAGTCACAGACAGAACAAACTCAGAATAAAAACAGAAGCGTTACAGGAGTCAAACTACACATCCCAGAGGGCATTGCTGTAAGAACTGTCCAATCAGAGAGCTTCAGACTCTGTTGTCGGGCAGCAGCTGAATTCAGTTCTGATTATGATGTAACTGTGACATCACTCCTCTGGATGGAAGTGTCTCCATAGCAACACAAGCTGAGGCTCATGGGTATTGTAGTGTTTGGAGACATTTAGAAATATGATATGATATACCAATACAACACTAATATAAAGTTAATATATATTTTACATACAATATACATTGTATATGTTATATAGTTTATATATAATAATATTTATATATATATTATATAGTTTATATTTAAAATAAAGTATATATATATATATATATATATATATATACTATATTTGTATATAATTTCACATGAAGAATAAACACAAACATGAAGAATATTATACTCACAGTACATAATGTACTTTTACTTTGAATACTTTCAGTACATGTTGCTGTTGATACTTTTAGTACCATCGGAATGGATCACAATGCATTCTGGGTAGATTTGTGTCTGACTTGTCATCAATGACCTCAGACTTTAGAGCCAGGTGACCCCAATGCATGATGGGAAACGGCTGTCTGTCTCCAGATCAGAGAGCTGATTGTTCTAAGAGCCAAACACTTTTTAATATTTAACACTCGATTGTTTATTAGTCTCACAGAAAGTTTAATCTAAAAACGTCTGCTGTGTGATTAATAATAATAACTACACACACACACACACACACACACGTGGCGCTGGGTGGGGACATCCCATAATCAACAGTAAATAATTTCTTCGTCACCAATGTGTTGGAACTGATCTGTTTCCTGCAGAACAACACAGCGGACCAATCAGAGGACATGTTGTTATTGTTGATTCTTCTCTGGAGACAGTTCTAGGACTCGACTCCTGTTTGATGTCCCCGCTGTGACGTGCCGCCACCTGCCGAGAGACGACATGTGTGTGTGTGTGTGAGTGAGTGTGTGAGGAGGAGCTCCTACCTTGATCACCTGCGGGAGGAGACCTCACCTCCGGCGGGCATCGATCGTGCGGCTCCTCGGTCACATGATCACCCGGAGCTCGGTCCTCCGGTCAGCTGATTGTCTCCCGCCTCGTGTCTATCATCAGGTGTGATCGATCAATCGATCGGTTGATGATCGATTAATCGGTTGGTTGTCGCCTCGTGCAAAGGAGCCGATGAGCGCGGCCGCCCCGATGATCGATCATCGCGGATCGATGCGCTTCATCCTCCTCCTCCTCCTCTTCCTCATCAATCCCGCAGCAGACTGAACGGAGCCGCGCTCCATCAGCACCAAGAGGCGCGCTCACAGAGCCGCGGACACGCGCACGTCCATTGCGTGCACACAGACTCGTAATGACGGATTTCTGTGGACTGATCGATAATAACTTTATGTAAATGAGATAATCGATCGATCTGTCTTCCTCATGTGTCAATAAAGATTTATTCAATGTATTTATTTGGACACAAAAATAATAAAATAGATAATAAAGAATAAATCGATAATAAAAGAGTATAAATAAAGTATGAATAGATAATAAATAAAGAATTAATAAAGAATACATAAATAATAAATACATGATCAAATAAAGAATGAATAGATAACAAATAAAGGCTGTTAGCCTACATAAACCAGACAGAGATCCAGCTGCGGGTTAGTGAGGCGGTGCCATGCACTGCTCTGAGGGGGGAGCACTGATAAATATGATATATATATATAAATATTATTATTATTATTATTATATATATATTATGTTAAATAAGCAGGACAGACGGGTCTGTGTGCCCAGATGGGAGCCACCATCTTGCTGCCAACGGCAACCAAACAAACACAGAGAGGCTAGGTGGCTAACGGCTAACAGAGATACACAGTGTAGTACTAAATACACAGTGTCGTACTAAATACATCATGATACACAGTGTAGTGCTAAATACACAGTGTAGTACTAAACACATCATGATACACAGTGTAGTACTAAATACATCATGATACAGTGTAGTACTAAATACACAGTGTAGTACTAAATACATCATGATACAGTGTAATACTAAATACACAGTGTAGTACGTCACTGATAACGCGACGTCACTGATAACGCGTCGTCGATAACGCGTCGTCGCCGATAACGCGTCGTCGCCGATACCGCGTCTTCGCCGATACCGCGTCTTCGCCGATACCGCGTCTTCGCCGATAACGCGACGTCGCCGATAACGCGACGTCACTGATAACGACGTCACTGATAACACGACGTCACTGATAACACGATGTCAATGATGACACGTCACTGATAACATGACACTACAGGTTTGATGATGTCATACCTTCATCTGACCCTCAGCAGCTGAAGGACTCTGTGTTTATTGATTTGTATAAACTTAGTGAATGAATAGTTCATATACACACATGTGACACACAACGGCCTCCTTACAGTTCATCATACAAACATATTGATCAAAGTGTGAAACAGGTCAGTGGTGTTTAGCAGGAAGATAATCCAGCTCGTCACTCTCCTCCGGTCCTCGGTCACAACTCCTCCCTCCGTCTGACGTCACACAGGAAATAAGAAATGAGACACGAGTGAGATGAACAGTCAATAAAATGAGAATAAATATGTAATAAGACATGAAATGAGAGTAAACACATTTGATATGAATATGATGAGTTAAATGAGATGAGGACATTAACTATGATAAAATAAAGTATTTAAAACATGAAATATCCACGTGTTTTACGTACAGAGGTCATCAGACGACAGCAACTCAGGAGTTTGAATCCTCCCTTCTTCGTACAGAGTTTCCTTCTGCAGGAAACGCTGCTTACTGGGATTCATGAGGACTGAAACACAGGAAGTGGATCAGTTTATAGATTCAGACATGAACCATGAGAAGAAACGTCTCCGAAACCAATCCAATAAACAACCTTCATTATAGAACAGGTCCTTAAACAACCTGCTGAAGTACCTGAGGACTCCGGAAACAAGGACTGCAGGGACCCAGGAGAGAGGCATTCTGGGACACCGTAGAGCCCTGCTGTGGTCTGCCCTCCAGGGTCTGGTCCCGGGGGGGGCACTGTGAGGGGAGGGAAGTTGTACTGGTCTTCAGTGGGGACAGAAGGCTGGCTCAACTGGGACTCTGTGGGCCCAGTTGGACTGTGATACTGGTCTCTGGTGGATGGAGACAGAGACCTGGAGCTGGTCCCGTTGGATCTGAACTGGGAGCGAATGTCATACTGGGAGAAGCCTCGACTCTCATCGGTTTCACACGGACCGGTGAAAGAGGAGGAGTGCAGCGGGTGAGGAGGGGTGAGGGAGCAGAAAGAGGAGAGGGAGGACAACTGAGAGGACTGGGAGAGCTGGGAGGTGTACTCCAGTGGGCCCAGTTTGGACAGCTGGTTGGACAGAGCTCCCACACTGGAGTCCAGGGGGCGTGTGGGTTTGGGGAAGGACAGGGAGGGGGGTTGAAGATGAGGATGATGGAAGGGGGAGGAGGACCTGGTCTTACTCGAGACAACGTGGACATCCTGAAGTTTGTCAAACACCTGAGAGGAAAACATTGACATGAGGAACTGACCAGGTGGACTAAAATAGGACTGGTGTTGGACTAGAGTTGAACTTGTGTTGGACTAGAGTTGGACTAGAGTTGGACTAGAGTTGGACTAGAGTTGGGCTAGTGTTGGACTAGTGTTGGACTAGTGTTGGACTAGAGTTGGACTAGAGTTGAACTGGTGTTGCACTAGAATTAGACTAGAATTGGACTAGAGTTGGAGTAGAGTTGGACTGGTGTTGGACTAGAGTTGGACTAGAGTTGGACTAGAATTGGACTAGAATTGGACTAAAGTTGGAGTGGTATTGGACTGGTGTTGGACTAGAGTTGGACTGGTCTTACATTACATTACAGTCATTTAGCAGATGCTTTTGTCTAAAGCGACTTACAATAAGTGTATTCAACATCGGTATTCAAGAGAACTACTAGTCACCAGAAGTCATAAGTGCATCTCCTTTAAACAAGCATCTAAGAGCATAAACCAGAGCAGAAGTACAGAAACAAACTAGTATGAATACAGTAAGTGCAACAAACTAATATGAATACAATAAGTGCTGAGTGAAAGGCTCGGGGTAGTACTTCTTGAGTTGTACTGGTGTCGGACCACCTGCTTACAAAAACACCTTTAACAAGTCTTTCTGACCTCTGGCATTGCTGGTCTCTTCTTCCTCTTCTTGTCCAGACACCTGCAGGCCAGATCCACCACCTCCATGCAGCAAGCTGGTTCTGCTGTGCCCCCTGAAGACACATCATGAGTACAGCAGTTGAGGTAACAAGCAGGAATATCAGCTGATACAAATATACACAGACTTACCTGAGATCAGCCGGTGGTCCAGCTGGTTCCTCCAGTCCTCAACCTCCTCCACCAGGTCCTTCTACACAACCAGAAACACATCACTGAGACATTCATCACAGTGTGCGTTTGTCTGTCTGTGTGTGTGTCTGAGTGTGTGTGTGTGTTCTCACCAGGTATGTCTCTCCTGACTTCCTGTCCGTCTCCAGAGCTCGACGTCCCGTCAGAACCTCCAACAAAACCTGAAACACACGAGATGTGTGATGTCATGAGATACGATGACATCACTGTGCTCATGACATATGACACGATATCGAGACGACATTTCACCCTCCCCTCACCAAGACCAGGACTCAAACCACAACATCAGGTTCAGGACTAGAGGGGATCAGGACTAGAGGAGATCAGAATTAGAGGGGATCAGGACTAGAGGAGATCAGGACTAGAGGAGATCAGGACTAGAGGGATCAGGACCAGAGGGAATCAGCACTAGAGGAGATCAGGACTAGAGGGGATCGGGACTAGAGGGGATCGGGACTAGAGGAGATCGGGACTAGAGGAGATCGGGACTAGAGGAGATCGGCACTAGAGGGGATCAGCACTAGAGGGGATCAGCACTAGAGGCGATCAGGACTGGAGGGGATCAGGACTAGAGGAGAGCAGCACTAGAGGAGAGCAGGACTAGAGATCAGCACTAGAGGAGATCAGGACTAGAGGAGATCAGGACTAGAGTAGATCAGGACTAGATTGATCAGCACTAGAGGGGATCAGGACTAGAGGGGATCAGGACGAGAGGAGATCAGGACGAGAGGGATCAGGACCAGAGGGGATCAGGACCAGAGGGGATCAGGACTAGAGGAGATCAGGACTAGAGGGATCAGGACTAGAGGGATCAGCACTAGAGGAGATCAGGGCTAGAGGAGATCAGGACTGGAGGGGATCAAGACTAGACGAGATCAGGACTGGAGGGGATCAGCACTWGAGGAGATCAGCACTAGAKGAGATCAGSACTAGAGGRGATCAGGACTAGAGGGGATCAGGACTAGAGGGGATCASGACKAGAGGGGATCACGACTAGAGGGGATCAGGACCAGAGGAGATCAGGACCAGAGGAGATCAGGACCAGAGGGGATCAGGACCAGAGGGGATCAGGACTAGAGGGATCAGGACTAGAGGAGATCAGGACTGGAGGGGATCAGGACTAGAGGAGATCAGCACTAGAGGAGATCAGGAGTGGAGGAGATCAGGAGTGGAGGGGATCAGGACTAGAGGAGATCAGCACTAGAGGAGATCAGGACTAGAGGAGATCAGGACTAGAGGGGATCAGGACTAGAGGGGATCAGGACTAGAGGAGATCAGGACTAGAGGAGATCAGGACTAGAGGAGATCAGGACTAGAGGAGATCAGGATTAGAACTGAAAGTCTTTGATGATCCCAGCGGAGATCTTCTGTGTCAGGTGAACTAACTACATTTCCCATGAGCACCTGCGGTGTCTCACCACTCCAAAGCTGTAGACATCCACAGCCGTCCCCAGCTGTCCGTCCCTCACGTATTCGATGGGGAGGTACGCCAGCGTTCCTCTGACCGTCTCCGTTTTACCCACCGACGCCGTCTGAGACGCCGAGCGTCCCAACGAGCCGCGACACGCAAACCGAGCCAAACCGAAGTCGGCCAGCTTGGCCACCAGGTGGCGGTCCAACAGGATGTTTGAGCTGCGGAGACAAAGACGGACACAAGACCTCAGAATTCAGAGCCGGTCTAACTGGATCGTGGTGTTGGCAGAGACCAGGATCGTCTGCAGACCTCTTCACGTCTCCGTGGATCAGAGCCCTGTGACCGTCGGGGGGGAAGTGAAGGAACTGCAGCGCTGCTGAGGCTCCTTTAACCACACCGACTCTCTGAGACCAGGACAGACACACACACTCCTGAGAGAGCACACACACACACACACACACACACACACACACACACACACCAGGACATAAGGATACAAAATCTTAAAACACGTACAGTATGTGTGTTACACGATTGTATTCATCTTCTGGAGCAACAACTGAACTTCTGACTCACCCAGAATCTGATAAGTATTTTATTCTTGTTTTAACTAAGTTGTCTTTATAGCTGTACTTAGGCTTGACTCAGTTGTGATTGGACTGTGAGTTTCTGCCTGTCTGAGGAGGTGTGATTTAGTCTCAGCTGCTGAATAGCTTTGCTAATTGCAAGGGAGGAGCCTGCACTCCTGGCAGACAATCAGTAGATTGCTCTTCTGGAGTTGGGAAGCGTCAGGCAAACGAAGGCTAGGGCGAACAAAGGCAACAGGGCGACTTTTTTAAGCCCGACTTCATTAAGCTAAGACTTCTCGAACGTGTAGTTACCACATTTTTATTTGTCAAACCATGTGTTTGCATCCGATTTCGGTCCGCTCCTCTGCTCGGTGGTCACGTAGACGTTGGGCCCCTGCCAGGTGCCGTGACCCCAACAACCTCATTTATCCTACTGTCTCAGCTCATGTTGAGCGAGTGGTGGTGGGGGGGCTCTGGAATTGCCAGTCGGCAGTGCCGAAAGCTGAGTTCATCTCGGGCTACGCTTCCTTGCTCCCTCTTAGCTTTCTTGCTCTAAATGAGACCTGGATCACATCAGAAAACACCAGAAGTGTACTCTTTCTCTCACACTCCCAGAGCTGCGAGGCGAGGTGGTGGTACTGGCCTGCTACTCTCCCCAAAATGGAAATACACTCTTGTCTCTGTTCCACAGTTCTCCTCGTCCTCTTTCAAATTTCATGCGGTTACCGTCACTCATCCGGTCAAGCTCACCATTGCTGTTGTGTATTGCCCACCGGGGCCTCTTGGTGAGTTCCTGGAAGATCTCGACAGACTAGTCTCTCACTTCCATGACGATGGCTCAACACTCATCCTGCTCGGCGACTTTAACATCCAGGCTGATAAGTTAGAACCTCTTCTTTCCTTCCTCTCGTCCTTCGACCTTTACCACTCCTCTTCTCCTCCTACCCACAAGGCCGGCAACCAGCTGGATCTTATCTTCACTAGACACTGTTCTACTGCTAACCTCTCGGTCACTCCCCTCCAGCTCTCTGACCACTATTTCATGTCTTACTCCCTCTCCCTCTCCTCTCCCCCCGTACTTCCTCCACCTACTCGCATGGTTTCTACCCGTAGTCATCTCCGCTCCCTCTCCCCGGCTGATCTTTCCTCTTCTGTTACCTCTGCTCTCCCTGACCCTGAATCCTTCTCTCTCCTATCCCCTGATACTGCTACTGATCTTCTCCTCTCCACCCTTTCCTCTTCTTTGGACAACCTCTGTCCCTTCACCTCCAGGCCTGCACGGCCAACCCCACCTGCCCCATGGCTGTCGTACTGACAGACGGAGCCTAAGAGAGGCTGAGCGAAAATGGAGAAAAGGCAAACTCCCGGAGGACCTTCTTAACTTCCAAGCTCTTCTTTCCACTTTTTCCACCACTATCTACTGCTAAAGCTGCTTTCTTCCGCTCCAAAATCCTAACCTCTGCTTCCAATCCTAAAAAACTCTTCGAAACGTGCTCCCTTGACCCGATCCCCTCCCCTCTTCTTCAGTCTATTGCGATTGAACTCCTTCCTTTCCTCACCCACCTCATCATCACATCTCTTGTTTCAGGATGCTTTCCCACAGCTTTCAAGACTGCCAGAGTCACCCCCCTTCTGAAAAAACCATCACTTGACCCCTCTGATGTCAAGAACTTCAGACTGGTTTCTCTTCTACCCTTTCTTTCCAAAACACTTGAACGTGCTGTCTTTACTCAACTGTCTTCCTATCTCCACCAAAACAACCTCTTGGACCCCCACCAGTCCGGGTTCAAAGTGGGTCACTCGACTGAGACAGCCCTCCTTGCGGTGACTGAGTCGATCCACGACTGAGTCGATAACTCTCTCTCCTCTGTCCTGATTCTCCTGGACCTGTCTGCGGCGTTTGACACTGTGAACCACCAGGTCCTCCTCTCCACCCTCGAGGGGATGGGCGTCTCAGGCTCTGCACTCTCCCTGTTTGCATCCTACCTGTCAGGTCGATCCTACCAGGTGACATGGAGGGGGGCCGTGTTGGAACCACGCATGCTGACTACGGGGATTCCACAAGGTTCAGTTCTGGGCCCCCTTCTCTTCTCGCTCTACACAACATCTCTGGGTTCTGTTATTCGCTCGCATGACTTCTCTTACCATTGTTATGCCGATGACACCCAGCTGGTCTTGTCATTTCCCCCCAGTGATACTCAAGTGGAGGCACGCATCGCTGCGTGCTTGGCTGACATCTCGAAGTGGATGACAACACACCACCTCAAGCTCAACCTGGACAAAACCGAGCTACTGTTCATCGCGGGGAAGGGTTGCCCTCACCGAGACCTGTCAATCACCATTGACGATACCGTGGTGACGCCAACTCGGACTGCGAGAAACCTGGGTGTGACCCTGGACGACCAACTGTCATTCTCAGCAAACATTGCATCGGGTACACGCTCCTGCAGATTCCTGCTCGACAACATCAGGAGGATTCGCCCCTTCCTCACTGACGAGACGGCGCAGGTGCTAATCCAGGCTCTTGTCATCTCCCGCCTGGACTACTGCAACTCTCTACTTGCCGGAGCCCCGGCGTCGGCCATCAGACCTCTGGAGCTTGTCCAGAAAGCTGCAGCTCGCCTGGTGTTCAATCGCTCCAAGTTCTCCCACACAACTTCCCTTCTGCGTAAGAGCTCACATCCAGTTTAAGACTCTGGTGCTAGCCTACAGGGCAGTGAAAGGAACAGCTCCTTCCTACCTCCCGGCCATGGTCAAGCCCTACACCCCGCCCGACCTCTTCGCTCTGCTGCCTCGGGGCGATCGGTTGCCCCGTCGCTCAGAGGTCCCTGCGGCCGATCGACCCGGTCGCGGCTGTTTTCTGTCCTGGCCCCACAGTGGTGGAATGAACATCTTTCGGCGCAGGCTGAAAACTCACCTCTTCAAGAAGGCCTACCCTGAGCCTTCCACTTAGCATTTACTTAGCATCTATTGTATTCATACTAGCTTATTGCACTTATTGTATTCATATTAGTTTGTGGCACTTATTGCATTCGTTTGTTTCTGCACTGTACGTTGGCTCTGGTTTATGCTCTTAGATGCTTGTTTGAAGAAAGGAGATGCACTTATGACTTCTGGTGACTAGTAGTTCTCTCGAAAACCGATGTTGAATACACTTATTGTAAGTCGCTTTGGATAAAAGCGTCTGCAAAATGACTGTAATGTAATGTTGTGTGTTATGTGTGTTACATTGTTTGTGTTACATTGTGTGTGTGTATATATGTGTGTGTTACGTTGTGTTTGATACATTGTGTATGTGTATGTGTGTGTGTGTGTGTTACATTGTGCAGCTGGTCCTCCAGTGATCTGAGCTCCATGTAGCTGTAGATCAGACACACTGATCCTGGTCCTTCACTGAAACCCAACAGATCCACGATGTTGGGATGTCTGAACCTGAACAACAAACTGTGATCACATCTCATGAACACAAACACAGGTAGAAATATATAAATACTAGTGCTGGGCAACGATTACAATTTTTAATCGTGATTAATCTCATTGTTATGCTCAAAGTTCAATAATGAATTCAAAAGTAGTGTATTGTGCACTTTTATTTTGAAAGTACTGCTATATGAACAAAAGGTCAATAACATTTGATTTGTAAACACTTTAAACACATCAGGTTCTTGTTAACAGCAGTATTCCCTTTACACAGTAGCAGTTATAACACAGTTATAATGATTCTGATCATAGATATTCAGCCGGTGTTTTTATTTTTTATGTTTGTTAAATTCTCAGTAGTGATAACTAAATTATATGCTTATTATACATATTACAAACAAAACACTTTAAAAACTAATTTAAATGAATCATTTCTTTTTTGTTTTTTTGGTATTGTGGTCAGACACATATGCAACGCTGATTACCGTGTAATATGTGTGGTATTTGTTATAAATGTACGTTGGTATATAGAGGGTGATAAGAAGCTGTACGTGGAGGGACTTAGGACCCAGGGGAATGTAGGTGAAGGAAACAGGAAGAGACGCCACACAAACAGCTGTTCACCGCTCGCTGCCGGCCGGTTCTTGTGTTAAAAATGTCCGCTTAATGATATAAAAATAACCTGCGTTAACGCGCGATAAAATAATTGTCGGCGTTAATTAATTAATGCGTTAACGCGATAACTTGCCCAGCACTAATAAATACATATACGTGTATATATATGTATACAGTATATAAATATATACTCACTTTGACAGTTGGTCCACTTCAGTCTGAAAGCTCTCCTTCAGCAGAGTCCAGTCCAGCAGACAGTCCTACAACAACAAAAACAACAGCTGTGACCAATCACAGTCCACTTCCTGTCAGTGACATATGTAGAAACCCTCTGATTGGAGGAGACTCAGGTAATAAAGGTGCGGCCATGTCAAACTCCTCTATGAGGACAGCCAATAGAAACACATGTGATCCATAGTTATTGATCAGTGATGTGACTCATGTGTGACCTGCGCTGTGATTGGCTGACCTGTTTGAGTCTCTTGACAGCACAGTCGGTGTTCCTCAGAGACGCTCTGTACACGACTCCAAACCCCCCCTCCCCCACCTGTAGGGAGGGGGAGAACCCCACCGTCCCAGCATGCACCTCTTCATACGACCAGCACATCACCCCGCTGCTGCTCGTCACCACCGGGGGGGGCTGAGGGGCGACATCATCATCATCAGTATATTAGAACATCACCGTGGATGTGTGCGTGTGTGTGTGTGTGTGTGTGTGTTACCTGGGCGGGTTGGTGAAGGTCAGATTGCAGATTGGGGGGGGGGCGGGGCCGGTCTGGGTAGGCGTCTTCCTCCTCCTTCATCTACTGAATGAAGAACAGGAGATGAAGAGCGGGAGATGAGGAGCGGGAGATGAGGAGCGGGAGATGAAGAGCGGGAGATGAAGAGCGGGAGATGAGGAAAGGGAGATGAGGAACGGGAGATGAAGAGCGGAAGATGAAGAACGGGAAATGAGGAACGGGAGATGAGGAACGGGAGATGAGGAACGGGAGATGAGGAACGGGATGTTACCTGTGTGTGTGTTACCTGTGTGTGTGTTACCTGTCGAGCTTAGTCTGACGGTGCTCATTGTGGGCATGGCCTCAGACTGTGTGGGTTGAGGAAGAGGAGGAGGAGGTGAGGAAGGCTTCAGACTAGAGGCCCCTGCAGAGAGAGGAGAGAGAGGAGGAGGAGGTGATGAAGGCTTCAGACTGGAGGCCCCTGCAGAGAGAGAGAAGTCAGCTGTGGTGTTTGAGAACTCACAGCCCAGGATGACATCACGGGGGCGGAGCAGCTCCAGACGCTCCAACAGGTCGATCAGCTCCCCAACACAACCGTTCCTGTTCTCCCATTGGTTCATCACCCAGTCTGTCCGCCTCTTGATCTTCTCGGCCAATCGTACGGCGGTCTGATCCCAGAGGACCTCTGAGGCTTTAAACACATGTAAATACATTTATCAATGAATCCAACCAGAGCCAATCAGAGTACTGTGTATACTACTTTAAGGTACTTGAACATATTATTTCCATGTTCTGCTACTTTGTACTTAAATGTTGTAGTTTTGACTACATTCATCTGACAGCTTGAGTTATTCACAGATGATTAATCAACTAATAAATGATGATGATCTATTGTTATAGATGAAGATCAAACTATTGATCTTTACAAACTAGCAGCAGATGGAATATGAAGTAGTTTATAACACTTTAATATCATAATACAGCTATTTTAATACTAGTGTCCTGTTACTTCAGTATCAGGGTAATACTAGTATACTTTTACCTCAGTATCAGTATAATACTAGTGTACTTTTACCTCAGTATCGGGGTAATACTAATATACTTTTACTTCAGTATCAGGATAATACTCGTGTACTTAACGTTACTTGTTCACACAGTAGCATTACACCTTGTTAACGTTACTTGTGTACTTAACGTTACTAGTGTACTTAACTTTACAGTGTACCTAATGTTACAGTGTACTTAGCGTTAATAGTGTACTTAACATAACTAGTGTACTTAACGTTACAATGTACTTAACATTACCAGTGTACTTAACGCTAGTGTACTTAACGTTACCAGTGCACTTAACGTTACCCGTGTACTTAACGTCACCAGTGCACTCAACGTTACCAGTGCACTCAACGTTACCTGTGTACTTAATGTTACTTGTGTACTTAATGTTACTTGTGTACTTAATGTTACTTGTGTACTCCCCAGGCGCCTGTCATGGGCAGCCCACTGCTCCCTATATACAGGGATGGGTCAAATGCAGAAACAAATTTCCCCCTTATCGGGATCAATATAGTATAAAAAAAATAAAATAAAAAATACTTAACGTTACTTGTTCAGAGAGTAACGTTAGCATTACACATTGTTAGCCATTAGCAGCTACAGTTAACATTACACCTTTTTAGCCGTTAGCAGCTACAGAAGCTCCTGGTTCTGGTCCTGACTCACCAAAGCGGGTCCAGTCCAGGTCCGACAGTCCGTCCATGACCCGGAAGAACTCCCAGAGAACGGAGGGCGGCAGCTGGTAGAGAAAAGTCGCTCTGTAGTCTCCTGAAGACATGTTTTAATTGAGACTAAACGGTACCTGAAGCTAACAGCTAACAGCTAAAAGTACCCGGATGTCTCCATCACTTCAGAACCGTCCGGATCAAACAAGCTACAAACTTTAAAAACTGTAAAATCAACAAGTTTAGCTCCTCTGCTGCTTCCGGTCTCTGCGGCTCAAGCTCACTGCAATAAGAGTCGGTTCCGTTCAGTACCCCTCCACAATAAAAGACGTGTAGCCTCACACCGGGTCTCCTGATAAATGAATACTCTTTTAGAGCAAAAATATATAGAAAGTCATATCTATGAGATAGAAATTAATTAATTAATTATTAATCATTATTATGTTTATAATAATAATAATTATTATTGTTTATATTTTTATTATGTATTACAGTGATTTCATTATATATATATACACATATAATATATATATACACACATATACACACACACATATATACACACACACACACACACACACACACACACACACACACACACATACATAT